>NC_090256.1:562832-590332 GCF_037325665.1 Littorina saxatilis | reverse complement strand
GGAAAGTCAGATTTGTCCAGGCACAAGTTGTAAACGTATGTCAGAGATTCTGCAATAAAAGGGGCAGACAACTTCAAAATTTTCCCATCAAGATTATCTAGACCATGAGTACCAGTTTGTTTTAAGCATATCAGATAATGGAAGACTTCGCTCACAGATAACAGGGGGATGTCTAAATTATGTGTAATATTTTTTGAAACACAAAACTGTTTCAACTTGTCCAGATTATTCTGTTTTGATCTATCATTTGTGATTATTTTTTCAACAATAGAAGTGAAATGAATGTTAAGATCATCCGCAGGTACATCAATGACAGAAGATTTTACGGTTTCTTTACGTGTCAACTGGTTGATCACTTTCCAGATGGCTTTTGAGTTTTGTTTCGTATTTGATGCAGCGAGCTCACGGTAATATTTTTTGCGAGCAGCACGTTTCATGGACGTTACTTCGTTTCTCTGCTTTCTGTACTCTTCTTCTCTGCCATTACGTTTAAGAAAATCGCGGTGATTAATCGCACATTGAATGTCGTGTGTAAGCCATTTTGGTTTTGGGTGTTGCTGCACACGAGAGGTTCTGAATGGTGCATGTTTATCATATACTTTTATAAACAAGTTGTACCATAATTCAAATGCTTCATCGGGGTCAGTATGATTATAAATTGTTGAAAAATCTGTACAACTTAAATCAGAAAGAAATGATTCTTTATCAAGTTTTGAAAATAGCCTATACGTTATGAATTTATGCTTTCGTTTGGGGATTCTAACCCCTTTTTTCGACCATGTGAGGCATATTGGAAAGTGATCACTACAACCAATACTTGGAACTGAGGTTTCAATAATGTTAGCCTGAGTTGACACACATATATGGTCTATAAGCGTAGATGAGGTAGCTGTAACTCTTGTTGGAATCGTTACTAATTGTTGTAAATTATGAAGGGATAACTTTTCCATCCAGCACTTGTTGGGTTTCAGAAGATCAAGATTAAAATCGCCCAAAAGTATAATTTCTCTGGATTCAAGGCTGACAGCGTCCATCATGTTATCGAAATTATCAAACCAGTTAACATGTTCAGCTGGATTCCTGTAGCAGAAACCGGTCAAGACTGGCGCTGATTTACGCAATTTTAATTCCAGCCATATTGTTTCAACCGAATGCTGCTCTAAGTGATGAAGTCTATGAAACGTTAAGGACTCGTGGATATAAACAAGCAAACCAGTTTCTTTTGTTGATGATGGATCTCGACGTACGACATTATATCCTTCAATCTTAACTTCCACATCTGTGATATTGCTGTTAAGTCTCAACTCAGAGAGTCCAAAAATGTGAAAGTATTTGCCTGAGTTGAGAAGAATAGCTGCTACCTCATCAGAGAGAGAGAGAGAGAGGGAGGGAGAGGGAGAGAGAGAGAGGGAGAGAGAGAGAGAGAGAAAGGAGCAGGAGAGAGAAACGGAGAAAGAGAGAGAGAGAGAGGGAGGGAGAGGGAGAGAGAGAGAGGGAGAGAGGGAGAGAGAGAGGGAGGGAGAGAGGAGAGAGAAAGGAGCAGGAGAGAGAAACGGAGAAGGAGAGAGAGAGAGAGAGAGAGAGAGAGAGAGAGAGAGAGAGAGAGAGAGAGAGAGAGAGAGAGAGAGAGAGAGAGACGGATCGGACGGACGGACGGACGGACGGACGGACGGACACAGACAGACAGACAGACAGACAGACAGACAGACAGACAGACAGACAGACAGACAGACAGACAGAAAGGCGGACAAAGACACAGAGAGGGAACATGGTTGACTTTTCTTTTCAAGTGGGAAATACTCAACTACTGTCATTTCAGCGTAAATCAGTGAACGGAAACAATCCTCTGATTTCCTTATAGTCTCCTTAGAACTTACAACAAAATAAACTGCTGTTAATCGCTTACTTTCAACAGGATGTATATGGTTTCGGTCCAATACACGCATTGTCATTTGGTTTGAAAAGGATAACGCACATCCCCATTTACGGTGAAAGATTAACACGTCATCGTGTGTGTATGTGTGTGTGTGTGTGTGTGTGTGTGTGTGTGTGTGTGTGTGTGTGTGTGTGTGTGTGTGTGTGTGTGTGTGTGCGTGTGTGTGTGTGTGTGTGCGTGTGTGTGTGTGTGTGTGTGTGTGCGTGTGTGTGTGTGTTGTTTTTAAGCAAAATGAAAGACAACGAGAGAAAAACACAACAAAACACAACAGCCAACAAACCCAACACAAGGTGGATAGCTGAACTATCGTCCAGTTGCCCTCACTTCGGTAGTAATGAAATGTTTTGAACGCATCCTTCTGCCTCGTCTTCTCAACTGCACACAACCTTTCATGGACCCTTCTCAGTTTGCCTACAAGAAAAACAGAGGCACAGATGACGCCACACTCACACTTCTGCAACAAGCATATAGTCACTTAGAAAAACCTGGTTCCTTCGTCCGTATTCTATTTATAGACTTTTCATCTGCTTTCAACACAATACAACCTCACCTGCTTGTTCAAAAACTGCTTTCTTACAACGTCACTCCCAGACTCGTCCTTTGGATCACACAGTTTCTAGTGAACAGAACCCAGTCCGTCCGTTTCCATAGCGCACTTTCATCCATAGTTAGTACTTCTACTGGAGCCCCTCAGGGCACAGTATTGTCTCCAGTTCTGTTCACATTATACACTAACGATTGTCAAGGCACTGTTACGACCCCTCTTGTGAAATATTCTGACGATTCTGCCCTTGAAGACCTGTCTGACTCTGATTCTGTTTATTTTTCTGAAGTTCAAAATTTCAGCTCCTGGTGTAAAGATAACTATTTAGCCCTAAATGTGACAAAAACAAAAGAGCTAGTTATTGACTTTCGCAAAAACCCAGCTACAGTTTCAGATTTGTACATAGATGGTGTGAAAGTTGAGCGAGTGACTGAATACAAATATCTCGGTACAGTCATTGACAACAAACTAAATTTCTCCTCAAACACTAAAGCTATCCACAAGAAGTGTCAGTCAAGAATCTACTGCTTACAAAAGCTCAGAAGTCTGAACATCAACAGCCGCATCCTCCAAACATTCTATACTTCATTCATTGAATCCATTCTCACTTTCTCTTTCATCTGCTGGTATGGAGGTCTGTGTGTGAAGAGTAAGAATGTGCTTGGGCGGGTGGTGAACACATGTGGTAAGATTGTGGGGGTGAGACAGGAAGGACTGACTGTGCTGTATGAACGACGTGTGGTGCGAAAGGCCCGCTGCATCATCCAGGATAGTAGTCATGTGCTCGCTCACCACTTTGAGGTCCTGCCCTCAGGACGTCGCCTCCGCACTCCCAGATTCCGCACGCTCAGAACTAAGAACAGTTTTATTCCAAAGTCAATTGGCTTTTTAAATACCTAAGTTAATTAAAACTAGTATGTGTGCCGGTGAACATATGCACTGATTTCTGTGATGAATATTTTTTTATATTCTTTGATGTGCACCCTTATGCTGAGTGTGATAACCCTCGAATGACTAGTCCTGTGATAAATATTGTTCAATGACATATCTAGTCCTGTGATAATGATAGTTTTTAGCGGTAAACTTTTAGCTAAAGCTGACGGCAATTTACCTATTTGGAATCATGTTACTATTCCTGTTAGTGTACATATGCGTGCGCGAGTGTAGTATGCTTCGTATGGTATTTTTGTCTGTTGTCTTGTTGTTTGTTTTGTCTTTTGATGTGCACCACACTGAAATTTCTCTGTATGAGATAATAAAGTATTCGTATTCGTATTCGTATTCGTATACGCGACGTTCGTTTGTGTAATCCAACCAAAACACACTGATCAAAGTTGAGGAGTGAAAGTTGACTGTGATGGATGATGAAGCGACTTTATAACTGCGCTTTGCAGGCCTCAGTGGAGTACAACAGTTGTCAGTCCTGTATCCTCTCTTGGTCACCACCATTGGACAGGGATTATGACATTCAGACTTTGAAAATGAGCAGGTGCCTTGTCAAAAATGTACAACAGCCCTTCGCCAAATTTGTTGCTGGTAAATACCTTTTACAGGAAGACCTTGAACACAGCACCCATAACTCAACAGGGATTCTAGGCTGTCAACAGCAAGTCAATGTTTGTGTTCTGATGAAGACAAAAAAGACCGCAAAAAAGCACAACAAACACAACTGACCGCCGTTACAACCCAAGATTGGTCCTCAAATCAGTCACTGTCCAATGTCTCTCAGCCTCACAAAGGCTCTAATAGGAACATTTCCTGATTAAACATAAACATCTTAAAACTTAGCCCCACCAACATTGGCGCCTAAAGGAACACTTCCCGATGAGATGAAAATGAAACTTAAAAAATATGCTGCTTTTCAGGGTGACTAATCCTATGAGGTGAAATAATGAACATGAGCCAAAGCTTGACATTAAAGACTGTGTGTAAAACCACTCCTATTCTTACTTGACACCACTCGGACAGTACACTAGGAAAATCCGCACACAACAATTAATAGTCTTGAAAAGTATCGTCTGTGCTACAGGAGTTGCTTTACGGGCACACTCCTCGTGAAAACAGTTCGGCTAACACACTCAGGTCTGGCCTGATCACCCCTCCACTTGGTCATATGCCAAAAGTCAGGTCTGGCCTGATCACCCTTCCACTTGGTCATATGCCAAAAGTCAGGTCTGGCCTGATCACCCTTCCACTTGGTCATATGCCAAAAGTCAGGTCTGGCCTGATGATCCCTCCACTTGGTCATATGCCAAAAGTCAGGTCTGGCCTGATGATCCCTCCACTTGGTCATATGCCAAAAGTCAGGTCTGGCCTGATCACCCTTCCACTTGGTCATATGCCAAAAGTCAGGTCTGGCCTGATCACCCTTCCACTTGGTCATATGCCAAAAGTCAGGTCTGGCCTGATTATCCCTCCACTTGGTCATATGCCAAAAGTCAGGTCTGGCCTGATGATCCCTCCACTTGGTCATATGCCAAATGTCAGGTCTGGCCTGATGATCCCTCCACTTGGTCATATGCCAAAAGTCAGGTCTGGCCTGATCCTCCCTCCACTTGGTCATATGCCAAAAGTCAGGTCTGGCCTGATCACCCTTCCACTTGGTCATATGCCAAAAGTCAGGTCTGGCCTGATCACCCTTCCACTTGGTCATATGCCAAAAGTCAGGTCTGGCCTGATTATCCCTCCACTTGGTCATATGCCAAAAGTCAGCACCATGACTACTTGCTGTGGTGAGTTAGGATTTTTTTCAGGAATTAATTTCCGAAAAAGCCACCAGTGGTGTTTTTTTTAAACGAATTTAATTCATCAGAAAAATCTCACTGTGCACAGGGAACATCCGGGCTCTTCATTATTGGTATGCGACCAAGTGGAGAAATCGTCTCATCCCATCTTATAGCCTGGCAGAGTTTGAGTTTGTTAGCCGTTTTCCGGTGAAAAGGAAATTATATATAATTATTATATGCTCTGAAAGCAACTCGTGTAGCACAGACGATACTTTTCAAGACAATTTTGTGTGCGGATTTTCCTAGTTTCCTATCCGAGTAGTGTCAAATAAAAATGTGATTCGTTTAACACAGTCTTTAATGTAAAATTGTGCTCATGATCATTATTTCACATATGCATTTATAGGATTCGAACCAGTTAATGATTTCGTTACATGTCTTCATGTGACGTCAAGAACGGAAGGATATTGAGGAAGCAAGAGGTGGGAATTGGTGGAGTGTTCCGCGAATAGGCAAGCCTTTCAGTCACAGTGGCAAATCGCATTATAGAGTGAGTGTGGTGTGACTGCATCACAAACGATGGTTAATTTATATACAAGTGGATTTGAACATCAAGTGCTAATGATTTTTCATTTGCATAGCTCATTTGCAACATGTCATGTTATTTCGCAACACACATAAGCACACAGACAGACACAGGCACACAGAGAGAGACACAGTCATACACATAAAGACCAACACACACACACACACACACACACAAACACATACACACATACAAACACACACATACACACACACACACACACACACGCACGTACGCACGCTCGTACACACGTACATACACGTACACACAACCCACACACAATTCACACACACACACAAACCACACAAACACATACACACATACAAACACACACACACACACACACACGTGTGCACACACACAGACACACACATCACACACACTCACTCACACACACACACACACACATACATACCCTCACACACACACACACATACACACACACACACACACACACACACACACACACACACACACACACACACACACACACACTAACACACACATGCACGCACGCATATGAATAATGTATCTGTTGTTTTTAGAAGAACGCCGATATGATAAGGCAGGAACCAGTGCATTTAAACCAGGTTCCTTATGTAGTTCTTACATATTTCATTGTTTAAAGTTCAGAGAATTAAGTTTCGCCGTTGTTGCATAATTCTGATTGTTTCAGTAGTAAAGCCGACAGGCAGAGAGGGCTAGGGGCTTCTGGCAGCTGAGCTGGTATATTACTAGGTCACACGTTCGAATCCAAACCGCAGCGAGCATGGGTCAACGTTATATCGATCAGAGATGGTATTCATATTCCATCCCCGTGTGCACGTAAAATAACAATGTCATTCTGCTAGAAGTGCAGGTGGCTAATTACTGGGAATGCGACCAACATTTCCGAGCAATTGAATTATAAAGTTATGTGAAAAAAAAGAAGAAGCACAAGACGAAGAGAGAGAGAGAGAAAGATAAGAGAGAGAGATAAAGATAAGAGAGAGAGAGAGAGAAAGATAAGAGAGAGAGATAAGAGAGAGATAAATAGGACAAAAATTATCACCTTGCCAATACCTCCGTCAGAGAAGATTATCGACGTCATCATCCCTAACTGTGCCACACAACGCAAAAGGTATCGCCGTTGAATTCTGCGACATTTTGTGTTGACAGGGAGAATAATCACTGAGCTCCTTCAGCCAGGGAAGGAGGAATGCACTGCAGACTAACTCCAAGAACGCCTGACAAGAGTGTTCCGAAGTTTCCTCACATCATGTCTTCATTAAGTCGCAATTCTTCTACTTCAAGTGGCATGCAGCCTCATGCCACGATCAGTAAGTGTAGATTTGTTCTGCTATACTTTTGTTATTATTCCAATTTTGTTCTTCTTTCCTGCGCCTCATCATCATCATCATCATCATCATCAGCAGCAGCAACAGCTGCAGCAGCAGTACCGTCGTTAAAGTCGTCGTCGTGGGTTTTCTTCTGCTCTCAAATATTCCCCGTTGCCAAGTCTTTAAATATGCGGGTTGCCTTTGGATTTTCCCTCCTCCTCTTCCTGCTCCTCCTCTACCTCCTTCTCCTCCTCCTCTTCCTGCTCCTCCTCTACCTCCTTCTCCTCCTCTTCCTGCTCCTCTACCTCCTTCTCCTCCTCCTCTTCCTGCTCCTCTACCTCCTTCTCCTCCTCCTCTTCCTGCTCCTCCTCTACCTCCTTCCCCTCCTCCTCTTCCTGCTCCTCCTCTACCTCCTTCCCCTCCTCCTCTTCCTGCTCCTCCTCTACCTCCTTCCCCTCCTCCTCTTCCTGCTCCTCCTCTACCTCCTTCCCCTCCTCCTCTTCCTGCTCCTCCTCTACCTCCTTCCCCTCCTCCTCTTCCTGCTCCTCCTCTACCTCCTTCCCCTCCTCCTCTTCCTGCTCCTCCTCTACCTCCTTCCCCTCCTCTTCCTGCTCCTCCTCTACCTCCTTCTCCTCCTCCTCTTCCTGCTCCTCCTCTACCTCCTTCCCCTCCTCCTCTTCCTGCTCCTCCTCTACCTCCTTCCCCTCCTCCTCTTCCTGCTCCTCCTCTACCTCCTTCTCCTCCTCCTCTTCCTGCTCCTCCTCTACCTCCTTCCCCTCCTCCTCTTCCTGCTCCTCCTCTACCTCCTTCTCCTCCTCCTCTTCCTGCTCCTCCTCTACCTCCTTCCCCTCCTCTTCCTGCTCCTCCTCTACCTCCTTCCCCTCCTCCTCTTCCTGCTCCTCCTCTACCTCCTTCCCCTCCTCCTCTTCCTGCTCCTCCTCTACCTCCTTCCCCTCCTCCTCTTCCTGCTCCTCCTCTACCTCCTTCCCCTCCTCCTCTTCCTGCTCCTCCTCTACCTCCTTCCCTCCTCCTCTTCCTGCTCCTCCTCTACCTCCTTCCCCTCCTCCTCTTCCTGCTCCTCCTCTACCTCCTTCCCCTCCTCCTCTTCCTGCTCCTCCTCTACCTCCTTCCCCTCCTCCTCTTCCTGCTCCTCCTCTACCTCCTTCCCCTCCTCCTCTTCCTGCTCCTCCTCTACCTCCTTCCCCTCCTCCTCTTCCTGCTCCTCCTCTACCTCCTTCCCCTCCTCCTCTTCCTGCTCCTCCTCTACCTCCTTCTCCTCCTCTTCCTGCTCCTCCTCTACCTCCTTCCCTCCTCCTCTTCCTGCTCCTCCTCTACCTCCTTCCCCTCCTCCTCTTCCTGCTCCTCCTCTATCTCCTTCCCCTCCTCCTCTTCCTGCTCCTCCTCCACCTCCTTCTCCTCCTCCTCTTCCTGCTCCTCCTCTACCTCCTTCCCCTCCTCCTCTTCCTGCTCCTCCTCTACCTCCTTCCCCTCCTCCTCTTCCTGCTCCTCCTCTACCTCCTTCCCCTCCTCTTCCTGCTCCTCCTCTACCTCCTTCCCCTCCTCCTCTTCCTGCTCCTCCTCTACCTCCTTCCCCTCCTCTTCCTGCTCCTCCTCTACCTCCTTCTCCTCCTCCTCTTCCTGCTCCTCCTCTACCTCCTTTTCCTCCTCCTATTCCTCCTTCTCCTCCGACTTCTTCTCCTCATCTTCCTGCTCCTCCTCTACCTCCTTCCCCTCCTCCTCTTCCTGCTCCTCCTCTACCTCCTTCCCCTCCTCCTCTTCCTGCTCCTCCTCTACCTCCTTCTCCTCCTCCTCTTCCTCCTCCTCCTCTACCTCCTTCTCCTCCTCTTCCTGCTCCTCCTCTACCTCCTTCCCCTCCTCCTCTTCCTGCTCCTCCTCTACCTCCTTCTCTCCTCTTCCTGCTCCTCCTCTACCTCCTTCTCCTCCTCCTCTTCCTGCTCCTCCTCTACCTCCTTCTCCTCCTCTTCCTGCTCCTCCTCTACCTCCTTCTCCTCCTCTTCCTGCTCCTCCTCTACCTCCTTCTCCTCCTCCTCTTTCTGCTCCTCCTCTACCTCCTTCTCCTCCTCCTCTTCCTGCTCCTCCTCTACCTCCTTCTCCTCCTCCTCTTCCTGCTCTTCCTCCGACTTCTTCTCCTCATCTTCCTGTGTGCAACAATTGTAGAACAGATACATGCAGTTTCATGCAAGTCGCGCGCTCTTGACACGAAGATTACCGAATGAAACCTTGTGTCCAGGTGCTCAACAGTGTTCTGAAGGCCATCCTGACCGCTGTGGCTTTCTCAGGAAGCGGGGCCGTCAGGAACGACTGTTGGAGAACCTGCACCTGTCCCGACACATCAACTGTGAGTCTGTGTGGAGAGCAGCGTGCGACAGATTGGAGGATAAGTAGCATATTAGCATAGCATGGAATGGGATAGCATTTAACATAGCATAGCATAGTATAGCATATGATAGCATAGCGTAACATAACGTAGCATATTATAACATAGTTTAGCATAGCGTAGCACACCATAACATAGCATAGCACAACATAACGAAGCGTAGCGTAGTATACAGCAATACAGCATGATTCATAGATTCAACCTACAAACTGCAACCTCATATGTGATCAGATGGCCAAGCAATGCGTGAAATCTTTTTTATCCTACATACGTGAGAGAGACACCCGTGAGATAATAATCGTTCAAATCACACGTGTGTATATCATGTAAATGAGGTCATGTCAAGCAAGTCTGGCAGGGACCTGTTTTTCCACTGCTTATGATGCCAAAGTCACCGAGACAAACGTCATTATAGAAACACAAATTGTGCTCGCTAATTACCCTCGATCAATCTTTAGAACTAACACGTCACGCCAAACTTTCAGAGTGACGTTTCTTTGCTTTGACGTAATAGATTGCACGAGGCTTTAGAAGAGATCGAGGTTCCAAAACAAGCGTCTTCAATTTAGCTGCCTCGAATGCAGGACATTTTCAGTAAAATACACGTAAGTACAGTATGTAGGATAAACAGAATACTACATGGCTTGCTGTGTCGTACCAGATTTACACTCGTTGCTTTTTCAAATAGTGAACAGCTCGCTTTCGCTCGCAGTTCAATATTTAAAAAAACAACTCGTGTAAATCTGGTACAGCAAGCCATGTAGTATTCTCTATATTCTAAAGCCGTATGGCTCGTTTCGACAAGCATTAAACGGATGAAATTAACCACATGCAGTTTATTCTCCAGAAAAATGCACACAAAAAACAAGAGGCGAAGCCTTCAAGGCTCACGTAAGAAATCGACAAACAGTAACACAAACTCAATCACTCAGTCACACATACACACACACACACAGTAAGCATAGGTGACATGAAAGCGAGACACTAGATCTAGATCTGTCTGTCTGCATGTAGCCTACTTAACTTACAGGGACACGACTGCCAACTAGTCTCGGCCCGCACAAAATAACAATGACCGAGACGTTCAGTAAATCCTTCGCGTGACGTCTAACCCTCTTACGTCATAATGTGACGTCTTCAAATGACGAAATGTTAAAGTTTCTACCACAGACATACACACGCACGCACGCACGCACGCACGTAATGTGACGTCTTCAAATGACGAATTGTTAAAGTTTCTACCACAGACATACACACGCACGCACACACGCACACACACACACGCACAGACAGACAAAGTTACGATCGCATAGGCTACACTTACGTGAGCCAATGAGCCAAAAAATGGGTTGGGTTCGGTGATTTGTACATAAACGTCTTCCTCACGATAGATTCGCTGATTTGTCTTATGAAGCCGTCATCAACACGAACACAATGATTGCAGAAGCAAACTCTGTACCTACACGACCGAGACACAAGACTGATTATTTCACAGCTGCAATGAGAATAGAGAACAAAGACGTTTTGGGTAAGCTTACTCACGTCAGGTCTTCACTGACAAGCTAGGAACAGACGGAAAATTCCGAACAAAAGTAAATGACGTCAAAATCTCTTTCGTTTTGCGTGTAACTTTGTCATGACGTATTTTTGTGACGACAGTATACGCGACAATTTGTTCGCTTCCGGTGTCATTTTAGACTAAAAAGCAACTCAAAACAAGGAGCTAAGCCTGTGTCTTGAAACAGCTGAAACACTCTTTTGGATTGCCGTTTCAATGTTAACCAAAATGTTAAAGAAGAAAAACAAGGTTCAGTTGCGAACTGACAGCGGATTGAGCATTTATTCCTGTTGATGAAGGTACGATTGAAGCTTTATTCTCTCCGTCAACCAACAAGACTAGATTTGTAGCAGACGAAAAACAAAGTGTGCGTTTTTCCTGTCTTGTGAAGGCGATTATGTCGTTATAAGTTATCTGTACGTTGTGAAGACATTTCAAAACAAAATTTAGCTTTGATGCGTCACGGGATATAAGCTTATACGTTTTCATCCATGGAATTGTTTTTTTTTCGTCTCGGCAGGGTGAATGAATTCATGATGTCTTTTCCGGAACTGGACAAAACTGGCCTTGCCAAGACTGAAACAAAATATAGTTCTACAACTTCTAGGCTTGGGTTGATTGCCCATGGTGAATTTCCAATGATTTGTTTCCACATCCCATGACAAATTCTCTTTACTTTGGTCATGCCATAAAATACGTTACAGCTTCGTCCATCCATGGTATCGCGTGATATTTTGTCTCGACGGGGTGAAAGAATATAATGACGATACCATGGATGGACGGAGCTGTAACTTATACATATAACATAGCACAGCATAGTGGAACAGCATAGCATAGCGTTACGGAACACAATACTTTGTTCGTTCAAAACTGAAATTTTCATCGGATCTTTAGCTGTGTCTTCGTTAGAATCACAGAGAAAATAAACTATCAATATAAACATTGAATTAACAGGTCCAATCAATGAGATTGTGCCCTTTAATATTATGCAGCAGAAGGTTGGATGTAAGCCCACAAGATTCTTTGAATATAGGGTGATTTGTACAGCAGTTAAAGCAGCAACACTACGCTCTGCAAATGGAAATGTATGTGGATTCAACGATTTAAAGAACCTGAGTAAGCCTTGTCAATTTCGCAAATTAATTATAAAGGACAAATATGTGGAGCCGGTTGTAGTTAAATTTTGGGAGCATAAATTTGATTTCAGGCCGGGAAAAGAGCAATGGTTAATGGTAAACAAAGTAACCACTGAAACAAGATTGCGAATGTTGCATTGGAAAATATTGCACAATATTTACCCCACAAATATTTTATTGTATAAAATAGGCATTTCCGTGAGTAATTGCTGTACTCACTGTGAGAACAAAATTGATTATATTGAACATTTTTTTTACTTTTGCCCGAAAATTATGTCCATTTGGAAATGCGTTGAGGATAAAGTAAATTGTAAATATAATATGATTATTAAAATTACCGTAAAGGAAGTTTTTTTGGGCGTATTTGAAAATTCACAAAGTTCCAAGGCACTAATAAGTTATGTGAATTATTTGATTGTGATAGCCAAAATGTGTGTTGGTATTTATAGATATGGCTCCCCTCTGGATATTGTATGCATTTTTGAGAGGGAATTGTTATATAGAAAAGTTGCTTAAAATACATTTAGAGATAATAATGTTAATGTTATAGTAAAAACATTACTTAAAAAAAAAAAAAAAAAAAATCAATGAAGAAGGATGCTCCCCGCCAACAACAACAAAAAAAAAAAACCAAAAAAAAAAAAAAAGGCAAAAAAGAAAGGGTTGAAGCAACCTGCATGCAACTGAGATTTAAAAGAAAAAAGAAAAAAAAAAAAAAAAAAAAAAAAAACAGGTCCAATCAACCTCTACAGAACGCACAACAGTTATGTCTCTTGAACAAAAAAAGAAGGTTGACGGAATTAATCGCAG
Organism: Littorina saxatilis; assembly: GCF_037325665.1. Lineage (NCBI taxonomy): Eukaryota > Metazoa > Mollusca > Gastropoda > Littorinimorpha > Littorinidae > Littorina > Littorina saxatilis. The sequence goes on along the minus strand of NC_090256.1, from coordinate 577,319 downwards.
TTAAAAGTGAAAATGTCCTTTTTAGCATGATGTTTGCCACCACACTGTTCAAGTTTTCTCTCTCTGCAACATTTGGTACCTTGCATTTTGTTGTAAATGTAGGACACTATTCTTGAACTCTAGCAGAAGATGAAGTGTTAGAACGTTGAACCGCTACACGATACCATGCGTTGTGTTCATTAAGTTTCATCTATAGACTTCCATGTAAAAGTTCCTATAACGATCTGCTGCATGCGTCAAGGTAACAAACAGCGAAATTGTATTCTTTGTGTCTGTGTTGTGCATGTTACGACAGTTAACTTTGTGTCTGTGGTGTGCATGTTACGACAGTTATCTTTGTGTCTGTGTTGTGCATGTTACGACAGTTATCTTTGTGTCTGTGTTGTGCATGTTACGACAGTTAACTTTGTTGATTAACCGGGGCAATTTAGAGATTTAAATTACGAACTGCTAACAGTAATACTTATGGACATTTTTAGATTGAACAATATGAAAGTTATTTGTTTGGTCTTGCAGGGAGACACGAATTTGGGGTTGTAAAGATTTTAAGAAATGCAAAGAGTCAAACTTATGAACATGAATAGAGAATAGAGCAAAGTTGATCCTTTTTTGTCGCAGGGAGACAGAAATTTGTGGTTGTGAAGGAAGGGTGTTGTTACTGCTTTGATGACGAGGTGGCCAGGTCCCCGTATCAGTCATTTTCCCTCGAAGGCTTTTACAGGTATTTACACACACACTTGCTTGCGCATACAGACACAGAGGCGCGAACACAGGCAGACAGGCACACAGGCGCCAACACAGGCATACAGACACAGAGGCGCCAACACAGGCATACAGACACAGAGGCGCCAACACAGGCAGACAGACACAGAGGCGCCAACACAGGCAGACAGACAGACACAGAGGCGCTAACACAGGCATACAGACACAGAGGCGCCAACACAGACATACAGACACAGAGGGGCCAACACAGGCATACAGACACAGAGGGGCCAACACAGGCAGACAGACACAGAGGCGCCAACACAGACATACAGACACAGAGGCGCCAACACAGGCAGACAGACACAGAGGCGCCAACACAGGCAGACAGACACAGAGGCGCCAACACAGGCATACAGACACAGAGGGGCCAACACAGGCAGACACAGAGGGGCCAACACAGGCATACAGACACAGAGGCGCCAACACAGGCAGACAGACACAGAGGCGCCAACACAGGCAGACAGACACAGAGGGGCCAACACAGGCATATAGACACAGAGGGGCCAACACAGACATACAGACACAGAGGGGCCAACACAGACATACAGACACAGAGGGGCCAACACAGACATACAGACACAGAGGCGCCAACACAGGCAGACAGACACAGAGGGGCCAACACAGGCATACAGACACAGAGGGGCCAACAAAGACATACAGACACAGAGGCGCCAACACAGGCAGACAGACACAGAGGGGCCAACACAGGCATACAGACACAGAGGCGCCAACACAGGCAGACAGACACAGAGGCGCCAACACAGACAGACACAGAGGGGCCAACACAGACATACAGACACAGAGGCGCCAACACAGGCATACAGACACAGAGGCGCCAACACAGACAGACACAGAGGGGCCAACACAGACATACAGACACAGAGGCGCCAACACAGGCATACAGACACAGAGGCGCCAACACAGGCATACAGACACAGAGGCGCCAACACAGGCATACAGACACAGAGAGGCCAACACAGGCATACAGACACAGAGGCGCCAACACAGACATACAGACACAGAGGCGCCAACACAGGCATACAGACACAGAGGCGCCAACACAGACATACAGACACAGAGGCGCCAACACAGGCATACAGACACAGAGGCGCCAACACAGACATACAGACACAGAGGGGCCAACACAGGCATACAGACACAGAGGCGCCAACACAGACATACAGACACAGAGGCGCCAACACAGGCATACAGACACAGAGGCGCCAACACAGACATACAGACACAGAGGCGCCAACACAGGCAGACAGACACAGAGGCGCCAACACAGACAGACACAGAGGGGCCAACACAGACAGACAGACACAGAGGGGCCAACACAGACAGACACAGAGGGGCCAACACAGACAGACAGACACAGAGGGGCCAACACAGGCAGACAGACACAGAGGCGCCAACACAGGCAGACAGACACAGAGGGGCCAACACAGACATACAGACACAGAGGCGCCAACACAGACATACAGACACAGAGGCGCCAACACAGGCAGACAGACACAGAGGCGCCAACACAGGCAGACAGACACAGAGGCGCCAACACAGGCATACAGACAGACACAGAGGCGCCAACACAGGCATACAGGCAGACACAGAGGCGCCAACACAGGCAGACAGACACAGAGGCGCCAACACAGGCATACAGGCAGACACAGAGGCGCCAACACAGGCAGACAGACACAGAGGCGCCAACACAGGCATACAGACACAGAGGGGCCAACACAGACAGACAGACACAGAGGCACCAACACAGGCAGACAGACACAGAGGCGCCAACACAGGCATACAGACACAGAGGGGCCAACACAGGCAGACAGACACAGAGGCGCCAACACAGACATACAGACACAGAGGCGCCAACACAGGCATACAGACACAGAGGGGCCAACACAGGCAGGCAGACACAGAGGCGCCAACACAGGCATACAGACAGACACAGAGGCGCCAACACAGGCATACAGACACAGAGGCGCCAACACAGGCAGACAGACACAGAGGCGCCAACACAGACATACAGACACAGAGGCGCCAACACAGGCATACAGACACAGAGGCGCCAACACAGGCATACAGACACAGAGGCGCCAACACAGGCATACAGACACAGAGGCGCCAACACAGACATACAGACACAGAGGGGCCAACACAGGCAGACAGACACAGAGGCGCCAACACAGGCATACAGACAGACACAGAGGCGCCAACACAGGCATACAGACACAGAGGCGCCAACACAGGCATACAGACACAGAGGCGCCAACACAGACATACAGACACAGAGGGGCCAACACAGGCAGACAGACACAGAGGCGCCAACACAGGCATACAGACAGACACAGAGGCGCCAACACAGGCATACAGACACAGAGGCGCCAACACAGACATACAGACACAGAGGCGCCAACACAGGCATACAGACACAGAGGCGCCAACACAGACATACAGACACAGAGGCGCCAACACAGACAGACACAGAGGGGCCAACACAGGCATACAGACACAGAGGGGCCAACACAGGCATACAGACACAGAGGCGCCAACACAAACATACAGACACAGAGGGGCCAACACAGGCATACAGACACAGAGGGGCCAACACAGACATACAGACACAGAGGGGCCAACACAGGCAGACAGACACAGAGGCGCCAACACAGGCATACAGACAGACACAGAGGCGCCAACACAGGCATACAGACACAGAGGCGCCAACACAGACATACAGACACAGAGGCGCCAACACAGACATACAGACACAGAGGCGCCAACACAGACATACAGACACAGAGGCGCCAACACAGGCATACAGACACAGAGGCGCCAACACAGGCAGACAGACACAGAGGGGCCAACACAGGCAGACAGACACAGAGGGGCCAACACAGGCATACAGACACAGAGGCGCCAACACAGACAGACAGACACAGAGGCGCCAACACAGACATACAGACACAGAGGCGCCAACACAGGCATACAGACACAGAGGCGCCAACACAGACATACAGACACAGAGGCGCCAACACAGGCAGACAGACACAGAGGGGCCAACACAGGCATACAGACACAGAGGGGCCAACACAGGCATACAGACACAGAGGGGCCAACACAGACATACAGACACAAAGGGGCCAACACAGGCAGACAGACACAGAGGCGCCAACACAGGCATACAGACAGACACAGAGGCGCCAACACAGGCATACAGACACAGAGGCGCCAACACAGACATACAGACACAGAGGCGCCAACACAGGCAGACAGACACAGAGGGGCCAACACAGGCATACAGACACAGAGGGGCCAACACAGGCATACAGACACAGAGGGGCCAACACAGACATACAGACACAAAGGGGCCAACACAGGCAGACAGACACAGAGGCGCCAACACAGGCATACAGACAGACACAGAGGCGCCAACACAGGCATACAGACACAGAGGCGCCAACACAGGCATACAGACACAGAGGCGCCAACACAGACATACAGACACAGAGGGGCCAACACAGGCATACAGACACAGAGGCGCCAACACAGACATACAGACACAGAGGCGCCAACACAGACATACAGACACAGAGGCGCCAACACAGGCAGACAGACACAGAGGGGCCAACACAGACATACAGACACAGAGGCGCCAACACAGACATACAGACACAGAGGCGCCAACACAGACATACAGACACAGAGGCGCCAACACAGACATACAGACACAGAGGCGCCAACACAGACATACAGACACAGAGGCGCCAACACAGGCAGACAGACACAGAGGCGCCAACACAGGCATACAGACACAGAGGGGCCAACACAGACAGACACAGAGGGGCCAACACAGGCATACAGACACAGAGGCGCCAACACAGGCATACAGACACAGAGGCGCCAACACAGACAGACACAGAGGCGCCAACACAGACAGACACAGAGGCGCCAACACAGACATACAGACACAGAGGCGCCAACACAGACAGACACAGAGGCGCCAACACAGACAGACACAGAGGCGCCAACACAGACATACAGACACAGAGGCGCCAACACAGGCAGGCAGACACAGAGGCGCCAACACAGACATACAGACAGACACAGAGGCGCCAACACAGGCATACAGACACAGAGGCGCCAACACAGGCATACAGACACAGAGGCGCCAACACAGACATACAGACACAGAGGGGCCAACACAGGCATACAGACACAGAGGCGCCAACACAGACATACAGACACAGAGGCGCCAACACAGGCATACAGACACAGAGGGGCCAACACAGGCATACAGACACAGAGGGGCCAACACAGACATACAGACACAGAGGGGCCAACACAGGCATACAGACACAGAGGGGCCAACACAGACATACAGACACAGAGGGGCCAACACAGACAGACAGACACAGAGGCGCCAACACAGGCAGACAGACACAGAGGCGCCAACACAGGCAGACAGACACAGAGGGGCCAACACAGGCAGACAGACACAGAGGGGCCAACACAGACATACAGACACAGAGGGGCCAACACAGACATACAGACACAGAGGCGCCAACACAGGCATACAGACACAGAGGGGCCAACACAGACATACAGACACAGAGGCGCCAACACAGACATACAGACACAGAGGCGCCAACACAGACATACAGACACAGAGGGGCCAACACAGGCATACAGACACAGAGGCGCCAACACAGACATACAGACACAGAGGGGCCAACACAGACATACAGACACAGAGGCGCCAACACAGACAGACACAGAGGCGCCAACACAGGCAGACAGACACAGAGGCGCCAACACAGGCATACAGACACAGAGGGGCCAACACAGACAGACACAGAGGGGCCAACACAGGCATACAGACACAGAGGCGCCAACACAGGCATACAGACACAGAGGGGCCAACACAGGCATACAGACACAGAGGGGCCAACACAGACAGACACAGAGGCGCCAACACAGACAGACACAGAGGGGCCAACACAGACATACAGACACAGAGGCGCCAACACAGGCATACAGACACAGAGGCGCCAACACAGGCATACAGACACAGAGGCGCCAACACAGGCAGACAGACACAGAGGGGCCAACACAGGCAGACAGACACAGAGGGGCCAACACAGGCAGACAGACACAGAGGGGCCAACACAGGCAGACAGACACAGAGGGGCCAACACAGGCAGACAGACACAGAGGCGCCAACACAGACAGACAGACACAAAGGCGCCAACACAGGCATACAGACACAGAGGTGCCAACACAGACATACAGACACAGAGGCGCCAACACAGGCAGACAGACAGACACAGAGGCGCCAACACAGACATACAGACACAGAGGCGCCAACACAGGCAGACAGACAGACACAGAGGCGCCAACACAGACATACAGACACAGAGGCGCCAACACAGGCAGACAGACAGACACAGAGGCGCCAACACAGACATACAGACACAGAGGCGCCAACACAGGCAGACAGACACAGAGGCGCCAACACAGGCAGACAGTCAGACACAGAGGCGCCAACACAGACATACAGACACAGAGGCGCCAACACAGGCAGACAGACACAGAGGCGCCAACACAGACATACAGACACAGAGGCGCCAACACAGACATACAGACACAGAGGCGCCAACACAGGCATACAGACACAGAGGCGCCAACACAGGCAGACAGACACAGAGGCGCCAACACAGGCAGACAGACAGACACAGAGGCGCCAACACAGACATACAGACACAGAGGCGCCAACACAGGCAGACAGACACAGAGGGGCCAACACAGGCATACAGACACAGAGGCGCCAACACAGGCAGACAGACACAGAGACGCCAACACAGGCAGACAGACAGACACAGAGGCGCCAACACAGGCATACAGACACAGAGGCGCCAACACAGACATACAGACACAGAGGCGCCAACACAGACATACAGACACAGAGGCGCCAACACAGGCATACAGACACAGAGGCGCCAACACAGACATACAGACACAGAGGCGCCAACACAGACATACAGACACAGAGGCGCCAACACAGACATACAGACACAGAGGCGCCAACACAGACATACAGACACAGAGGCGCCAACACAGACATACAGACACAGAGGCGCCAACACAGGCAGACAGACACAGAGGCGCCAACACAGGCATACAGACACAGAGGGGCCAACACAGACAGACACAGAGGGGCCAACACAGGCATACAGACACAGAGGCGCCAACACAGACATACAGACACAGAGGCGCCAACACAGACATACAGACACAGAGGCGCCAACACAGGCATACAGACACAGAGGCGCCAACACAGGCAGACAGACACAGAGGGGCCAACACAGGCAGACACAGAGGGGCCAACACAGACATACAGACACAGAGGCGCCAACACAGACATACAGACACAGAGGCGCCAACACAGGCAGACAGACAGACACAGAGGCGCCAACACAGACAGACAGACACAGAGGCGCCAACACAGGCAGACAGACACAGAGGCGCCAACACAGGCAGACAGACAGACACAGAGGCGCCAACACAGACAGACAGACACAGAGGCGCCAACACAGGCAGACAGACACAGAGGCGCCAACACAGGCAGACAGACACAGAGGCGCCAACACAGACATACAGACAGACACAGAGGCGCCAACACAGGCAGACAGACACAGAGGCGCCAACACAGGCAGACAGACACAGAGGCGCCAACACAGGCATACAGACAGACACAGAGGCGCCAACACAGACATACAGACACAGAGGCGCCAACACAGACAGACAGACACAGAGGCGCCAACACAGGCAGACAGACACAGAGGGGCCAACACAGACAGACAGACACAGAGGCGCCAACACAGGCATACAGACACAGAGGGGCCAACACAGGCAGACAGACACAGAGGGGCCAACACAGACAGACAGACACAGAGGGGCCAACACAGACAGACAGACACAGAGGCGCCAACACAGGCATACAGACACAGAGGCGCCAACACAGGCATACAGACACAGAGGCGCCAACACAGGCAGACAGACACAGAGGGGCCAACACAGGCATACAGACACAGAGGCGCCAACACAGGCAGACAGACAGACACAGAGGCGCCAACACAGGCATACAGACACAGAGGCGCCAACACAGGCAGACAGACAGACACAGAGGCGCCAACACAGACATACAGACACAGAGGCGCCAACACAGGCAGACAGACAGACACAGAGGCGCCAACACAGACATACGGACACAGAGGCGCCAACACAGGCATACAGACACAGAGGGGCCAACACAGGCATACAGACACAGAGGCGCCAACACAGGCAGACAGACACAGAGGCGCCAACACAGGCAGACAGACAGACACAGAGGCGCCAACACAGACATACAGACACAGAGGCGCCAACACAGGCTGACAGACAGACACAGAGGCGCCAACACAGGCATACAGACACAGAGGCGCCAACACAGGCATACAGACACAGAGGCGCCAACACAGGCATACAGACACAGAGGCGCCAACACAGGCATACAGACACAGAGGCGCCAACACAGGCAGACAGACACAGAGGCGCCAACACAGGCAGACAGACAGACACAGAGGCGCTAACACAGGCATACAGACACAGAGGCGCCAACACAGGCAGACAGACACAGAGGGGCCAACACAGGCAGACACAGAGGGGCCAACACAGACATACAGACACAGAGGCGCCAACACAGACATACAGACACAGAGGCGCCAACACAGGCAGACAGACAGACACAGAGGCGCCAACACAGACATACAGACACAGAGGCGCCAACACAGGCAGACAGACACAGAGGCGCCAACACAGACAGACAGACACAGAGGCGCCAACACAGACATACAGACAGACACAGAGGCGCCAACACAGACATACAGACACAGAGGCGCCAACACAGACAGACAGACACAGAGGCGCCAACACAGGCAGACAGACAGACACAGAGGCGCCAACACAGACATACAGACACAGAGGCGCCAACACAGGCAGGCAGACACAGAGGCGCCAACACAGGCATACAGACAGACACAGAGGCGCCAACACAGACATACAGACACAGAGGCGCCAACACAGGCAGGCAGACACAGAGGCGCCAACACAGGCATACAGACAGACACAGAGGCGCCAACACAGACATACAGACACAGAGGCGCCAACACAGGCAGGCAGACACAGAGGCGCCAACACAGGCATACAGACAGACACAGAGGCGCCAACACAGACATACAGACACAGAGGCGCCAACACAGGCAGGCAGACACAGAGGCGCCAACACAGGCATACAGACAGACACAGAGGCGCCAACACAGACATACAGACACAGAGGCGCCAACACAGACAGACAGACACAGAGGCGCCAACACAGGCAGACAGACACAGAGGGGCCAACACAGACAGACAGACACAGAGGGGCCAACACAGGCAGACAGACACAGAGGCGCCAACACAGACAGACAGACACAGAGGGGCCAACACAGACAGACAGACACAGAGGGGCCAACACAGACACACAGACACAGAGGCGCCAACACAGGCATACAGACACAGAGGGGCCAACACAGGCAGACAGACACAGAGGGGCCAACACAGACAGACAGACACAGAGGGGCCAACACAGACAGACAGACACAGAGGCGCCAACACAGGCATACAGACACAGAGGCGCCAACACAGGCATACAGACACAGAGGCGCCAACACAGGCAGACAGACACAGAGGGGCCAACACAGGCATACAGACACAGAGGCGCCAACACAGGCAGACAGACAGACACAGAGGCGCCAACACAGGCATACAGACACAGAGGCGCCAACACAGGCAGACAGACAGACACAGAGGCGCCAACACAGACATACAGACACAGAGGCGCCAACACAGGCAGACAGACAGACACAGAGGCGCCAACACAGGCATACAGACAGACACAGAGGCGCCAACACAGGCATACAGACACAGAGGCGCCAACACAGACATACAGACACAGAGGCGCCAACACAGGCAGACAGACACAGAGGCGCCAACACAGGCAAACAGACACAGAGGCGCCAACACAGGCAGACAGACACAGAGGCGCCAACACAGGCATACAGACACAGAGGCGCCAACACAGGCAGACAGACACAGAGGGGCCAACACAGGCATACAGACACAGAGGCGCCAACACAGGCAGACAGACAGACACAGAGGCGCCAACACAGGCATACAGACAGACACAGAGGCGCCAACACAGGCATACAGACACAGAGGCGCCAACACAGGCATACAGACACAGAGGCGCCAACACAGACATACAGACACAGAGGCGCCAACACAGGCAGACAGACACAGAGGCGCCAACACAGGCAGACAGACACAGAGGCGCCAACACAGGCATACAGACACAGAGGCGCCAACACAGGCAGACAGACAGACACAGAGGCGCCAACACAGACAGACAGACACAGAGGCGCCAACACAGGCAGACAGACAGACACAGAGGCGCCAACACAGGCAGACAGACAGACACAGAGGCGCCAACACAGGCAGACAGACAGACACAGAGGCGCCAACACAGACATACAGACACAGAGGGGCCAACACAGGCATACAGACACAGAGGCGCCAACACAGACATACAGACACAGAGGCGCCAACACAGGCAGACAGACAGACACAGAGGCGCCAACACAGGCAGACAGACAGACACAGAGGCGCCAACACAGGCAGACAGACAGACACAGAGGCGCCAACAAAGGCAGACAGACAGACACAGAGGGGCCATCACAGGCAGACAGACAGACACAGAGGCGCCAACACAGGCATACAGACACAGAGGCGCCAACACAGACATACAGACACAGAGGCGCCAACACAGACATACAGACACAGAGGCGCCAACACAGACATACAGACACAGAGGCGCCAACACAGGCAGACAGACAGACACAGAGGCGCCAACACAGACATACGGACACAGAGGCGCCAACACAGGCATACAGACACAGAGGGGCCAACACAGGCATACAGACACAGAGGCGCCAACACAGGCAGACAGACACAGAGGCGCCAACACAGGCAGACAGACAGACACAGAGGCGCCAACACAGACATACAGACACAGAGGCGCCAACACAGGCAGACAGACAGACACAGAGGCGCCAACACAGGCATACAGACACAGAGGCGCCAACACAGGCATACAGACACAGAGGCGCCAACACAGGCATACAGACACAGAGGCGCCAACACAGGCATACAGACACAGAGGCGCCAACACAGGCAGACAGACACAGAGGCGCCAACACAGGCAGACAGACAGACACAGAGGCGCTAACACAGGCATACAGACACAGAGGCGCCAACACAGGCAGACAGACACAGAGGGGCCAACACAGGCAGACACAGAGGGGCCAACACAGACATACAGACACAGAGGCGCCAACACAGACATACAGACACAGAGGCGCCAACACAGGCAGACAGACAGACACAGAGGCGCCAACACAGACATACAGACACAGAGGCGCCAACACAGGCAGACAGACACAGAGGCGCCAACACAGACAGACAGACACAGAGGCGCCAACACAGACATACAGACAGACACAGAGGCGCCAACACAGACATACAGACACAGAGGCGCCAACACAGACAGACAGACACAGAGGCGCCAACACAGGCAGACAGACAGACACAGAGGCGCCAACACAGGCAGACAGACAGACACAGAGGCGCCAACACAGACATACAGACACAGAGGCGCCAACACAGGCAGGCAGACACAGAGGCGCCAACACAGGCATACAGACAGACACAGAGGCGCCAACACAGACATACAGACACAGAGGCGCCAACACAGGCAGGCAGACACAGAGGCGCCAACACAGGCATACAGACAGACACAGAGGCGCCAACACAGACATACAGACACAGAGGCGCCAACACAGGCAGGCAGACACAGAGGCGCCAACACAGGCATACAGACAGACACAGAGGCGCCAACACAGACATACAGACACAGAGGCGCCAACACAGGCAGGCAGACACAGAGGCGCCAACACAGGCATACAGACAGACACAGAGGCGCCAACACAGACATACAGACACAGAGGCGCCAACACAGACAGACAGACACAGAGGCGCCAACACAGGCAGACAGACACAGAGGGGCCAACACAGACAGACAGACACAGAGGGGCCAACACAGGCAGACAGACACAGAGGCGCCAACACAGACAGACAGACACAGAGGGGCCAACACAGACAGACAGACACAGAGGGGCCAACACAGACACACAGACACAGAGGCGCCAACACAGGCATACAGACACAGAGGGGCCAACACAGGCAGACAGACACAGAGGGGCCAACACAGACAGACAGACACAGAGGGGCCAACACAGACAGACAGACACAGAGGCGCCAACACAGGCATACAGACACAGAGGCGCCAACACAGGCATACAGACACAGAGGCGCCAACACAGGCAGACAGACACAGAGGGGCCAACACAGGCATACAGACACAGAGGCGCCAACACAGGCAGACAGACAGACACAGAGGCGCCAACACAGGCATACAGACACAGAGGCGCCAACACAGGCAGACAGACAGACACAGAGGCGCCAACACAGACATACAGACACAGAGGCGCCAACACAGGCAGACAGACAGACACAGAGGCGCCAACACAGGCATACAGACAGACACAGAGGCGCCAACACAGGCATACAGACACAGAGGCGCCAACACAGACATACAGACACAGAGGCGCCAACACAGGCAGACAGACACAGAGGCGCCAACACAGGCAAACAGACACAGAGGCGCCAACACAGGCAGACAGACACAGAGGCGCCAACACAGGCATACAGACACAGAGGCGCCAACACAGGCAGACAGACACAGAGGGGCCAACACAGGCATACAGACACAGAGGCGCCAACACAGGCAGACAGACAGACACAGAGGCGCCAACACAGGCATACAGACAGACACAGAGGCGCCAACACAGGCATACAGACACAGAGGCGCCAACACAGGCATACAGACACAGAGGCGCCAACACAGACATACAGACACAGAGGCGCCAACACAGGCAGACAGACACAGAGGCGCCAACACAGGCAGACAGACACAGAGGCGCCAACACAGGCAGACAGACACAGAGGCGCCAACACAGGCATACAGACACAGAGGCGCCAACACAGGCAGACAGACAGACACAGAGGCGCCAACACAGACAGACAGACACAGAGGCGCCAACACAGGCAGACAGACAGACACAGAGGCGCCAACACAGGCAGACAGACAGACACAGAGGCGCCAACACAGGCAGACAGACAGACACAGAGGCGCCAACACAGACATACAGACACAGAGGGGCCAACACAGGCATACAGACACAGAGGCGCCAACACAGACATACAGACACAGAGGCGCCAACACAGGCAGACAGACAGACACAGAGGCGCCAACACAGGCAGACAGACAGACACAGAGGCGCCAACACAGGCAGACAGACAGACACAGAGGCGCCAACAAAGGCAGACAGACAGACACAGAGGGGCCAACACAGGCAGACAGACAGACACAGAGGCGCCAACACAGACATACAGACACAGAGGCGCGAACACAGGCAGACAGGCACACAGACACACAGACTTTTTATCATCTTTTCTTGGCATATTTGTTTTCTTCAGATTACAAGCAAACATAAAAAACATACATAGCGTATAATATGTACAGAAAACAAAGCAAATCAAAACCAAGGTGTAATCGATTTTGTTATTCTTTGTTTGTTAATAGTGCGCGCGTTTGCTACTGCGTGTTTTTGTTTGTTTGTCTTTAAACATTGTTTAAATTTTGGGATCGATGGAGGTGGGAATTGGAGTGTTAATCAACTCGTCATTTTCTCATCCGACGGCATTTTTGTCTTCAAGAACACACTTATTTAAACTTTTAACTTTAGACACTGACATTTGTGTGCCCCATATGTTTACATAAATGCATGCAATAAACTGTACATTTCTGTATTAAGAACGTACTTGTCTGCTTTTGCTTTTGCAATATTGCTGGCATATTGATGTTGTCAAGACCACCATCATGTGTAGGCCTATTCGCGTACTTTTATATTTGTTTAGGTCACGTATAAGATAAGCTCTTGGATGAGTGCATGCCCTAATTGTTTGCCAATTATCGTTTTGATTATTTTATTTTGGTAATTATTGTTTCATATTCATTTTAATATTTTGCTAATCAGTAATTGTTTCATATTTATTTGAAATAAAATGGTGTTTAAATCAATTACTGGGTTTACTATGTTTAAACAACATTTAAAACAATTTCAGGGTATTTCGTCACAAGGCGGAACGTGCGGCCTTTGTGTTCGCCGTGGAACCAGCAGAAGGGAAGCTGCAAGTGTTCGCAGCCAGCAGCGAAGATGACAGAATGGTGAGTGGTGAACAGGCAAGCAAGCTCCTACATGACTATACATACACCCCGTATAACCTTGCTTCCCAACCCCCGCCCTCAGAAAATAGTATGCCATTCAAGTACACAGGCACGGTTACACTCAATACTGTTTTCTATACAACTCCGGGGAAACACACGAAGAAGGAAAAACTAGTTGAGCAAAACGGAGCAAAACTCACCAAACCAAAGCAAGCAATAACAACAAGAAAAACACATGT
>NC_090256.1:555332-557832 GCF_037325665.1 Littorina saxatilis | reverse complement strand
CACACACACACACACACACACACAAACACACACACACACACACACACAAACACACACCCCTACCAACACCCCCGCCACATACATTCAAAACCTTCTTTTTATTTATATATAAAAAAAAATTGTTTGTGTTTGTGTGTGTGATGCCAGCGGTACCAGGAGAAGCACCACGGGAAGACCAAGACAAGAAGCGTGGAAAGATAGCATTGCCTCTTCCCCCGCCGAAGCCACAGGCCCCACACCGCGACAGACATAATTTGCCGGACCCCCAGCCTGCCCGCACTCCGAGAGTCAGGCCTGTGCCGGCAGAGGTAGGCAGTGGTGGTGCACGTTTCATAAAGACAAACCAAACACTACAGTATTAGCATTATATTTAAATAGAAGACCTCCACAATTCTGAAACAAGTAAAGGCTTTGAAGGGAGAGAAGTAAGGGTAAAGGAGTTATACACAGAAACTCTGCAGAGGTTAGTTATACACAGAAACTCTGCAGAGGTTAGTTAAACACAGAAACTCTGCAGAGGTTAGGCCAAAAAAAAAAAGGTCTGTTTACGGTAACATAGGCCCAAAAAATAGGGTCGGTAGGTCGGGATTGTTTTTTTTTTTTTTTTTTTTTTTTTTTTTTCCAAAAAACCATATTTTTACGTTATTTTGCAAAAAAAAACAAGATTTTTTTTTTTTTTTCCCCAAATGCCAAAAAAAGTCTAGGGTCGCGCGAAAAAACTAAGGTCGGTCGGGTTACCGTAAACAGACCTATTTTTTTTTTGGCCTTAGTTATACACAGAAACTCTGCAGAAGCTAATAGCACTGCAATTATACCCCCAAAAGACGCTCCGTTAAGGAGTTACCCCGACGGAATATGCACAGTTTGGCTTTATGATACAAAGTTAGCCCTTTCTTTGCTGCATCAGAATTTGACATTTAAAATATGATTCTAGAAAATTGAGGGAATGTGGGGTAACTGTGGGTATCTCCAGGTGGTCTTTTTCCCACCTGGTTACCGTTCATCTAAGTAGTTTTCACCGTTTTATATTCGATTAAATAACGAAAACTATTTATTTTTCGAAAGTACACACCTTGAAGATAACGATAAAGTAATAAGAGTCGTAGAGCTCAACTTTGTTTGCGTTTTATGGGGCACTACGTCATCCATGCTGGCGTCAGAATGTTGCGTTTTCCGGTCATCGCGCATATAACTTTAGTGTTTTCTACGAGCACAGACTATCAAGCTTAACAAATAAAGCACGTGACATTGTGTGATGTACCGAGAATATTACGATATGCATTTGGTATGTTTTTACTCTGCAACAGTCGAGATAACCTGTATATTGTAACGTTACCCCCATTTTGTAAGAATCTGTACGTGCATGCCAGAGTTGTATTAGTTGTACTCCAGAGAAAACTATTTTAGAAAAACATATCAAATTTGAAAAACATATCTTGGAGTGCATATTTATCCACAAAGAGTGTTTTTTAATTTGCTTTTTTTATTTTATTTTTTACTTTTGATTGTACGTGACAGTGGATGGTACGTAACATTACTAAGCAGTGCTATTTTGCATTTTGCAAATGTGTGGGAGACGATCCCGACATTGTTGGATCCTTACACACTACATTTAAGATAAGAACAGTTTTAAAACAAACACCTAGTAACAAACAATGTAATGGACTACTGATTACCTGATAGACTGAGACGAGTGTTCGGTAGCTTGCTGGCTGCAATGATTGATTGCTCGATTGATTCATTGGTTGACTGATTGATTGATTGATTGATTGATTGATTGCAGAAGCCTTCCAGAAAGTTATCGGAACAAGACTGTCTTTTTGACAACAGTGATCGTGAAGCAGCTATACAGTAAGTGTTTTCCTTTCTATGTACCGTAAAGTACCTTGTAAGCGCCCAGTATCGAGTAAGCGCCCACCCCCCACTTTTAGTCCAAAACCGTGCATAGGGTATAGTACCTTGTAAGCGCCCACCCCCCACTTTACACCATTGAAATCAGGGGAAATAAAAATTCCGCACCTAATCTGCTAGTTTTGTGAATGATTTCCCTTTCTTGCAAACCCTATCAAACGCCTGCAAGTCCGATGATTACAAGATGCCGCGGATCAAATCGCACACCGTTGCATTTAAGCATTCAGCTCTTGACTATTTGGATAATAACGCCAATGGAAATGTGTCGCAAACAGCAAGTGAGTTTGGGGTAGATAGAAAAAGGATACGAGAATGGCGAGAGAATCGCGATACCCTGTTAAAGTCACCAGGCCGGAAAGGAAAAGAAGAACGGCTCTCTCTCTCTCTGATCTCTCTCTCTCTCTCTCTCTGTGATTTCTCTCTCTCTCTCTCTGTGATCTCTCTCTCTGTGATCTCTCTCTCTCTCTCTCTCTCTCTCTGATCTCTCTCTCTCAGGCTCTCTCTCTCTCTCTCTCTCTCTCTCTCTCTCTCACTCTCTCTCAGTCTCTCTCTCTCTCTCTCTCTCTCTCTCTCTCTCTCTCTGCAGAAA
>NC_090256.1:540332-552832 GCF_037325665.1 Littorina saxatilis | reverse complement strand
CAGTTCTTAATGCACGTGACCGTCGTCAAGACACTGTGCACTAAGAATAGACCTGTTGTAGCTGTCCCACATGCTGACAACTTATACGGACAACAAACATTGTGGACACAAAATAGACCTGTGGTAGTGTCCCCACATGCTGGCAACTTTACAGACAACAAACATTGTGGACACAAAATAGACCTGTGGTAGTGTCCCCACATACTGGCAACTTATACAGACAACAAACATTGTGGACACAAAATAGACTTGTAGCTGCCCGTGAGAGACTGGCAACTTATACCGGCAACAATTTCCTATTGCACATGATCCCCGTGAAGACATTGCAGACACAGAATCCTGACGTGAAGACATTGCAGACACAGAATAGACCTGTTATAGCCGCCCCTGACGTGAAGACATTGCAGACACAGAATAGACCTGTTATAGCCGCCCCTGAGACTTGCAACGTATACAGGCAACACACTCCTGCGGTTTGATTCGATTTCAAGGGGCGGTCAGCTAGTTTGAACCAAGGATTCCTGCATGGATCCAAGGGTTGGGAAATCCACAGTTGCCTGTAATCCTTGTTGTGTGTCGATCTTCATGGGATCTCCACTGGATCCATGGATGTACTGCCGTTGAGGGAGAAGTGTATATTACAGATGCTGCACAATTGTGATACGGAGTGGGACATTGTAGACTGAAAATCAACGACGCACGGCGCTGTGAACTTCCTTAATTACATACGATACCGATACACATGCACAGCCTGGCGGAGACCTTATAATATTCCGCTGCTGATATGACTCAGTCACCGAGACATACAGAGGTGACACAACTTTTTGTAATGCTATTATAATGACATCTTCTTGAACTTTGTTTCGCTTTTTGGCACCAGAGATTTCAGTTTGGAACTGATGAGAGAGGGCACCAGAGATTTCAGTTTGGAACTGATGAGAGAGGGCACCAGAGATTTCAGTTTGGAACTGATGAGAGAGGGCCAAGAGAGGGCCAAGAGAGGGCCAAGAAAGGGCCAAGAGAGGGCCAAGAGAGGGCCAAGAAAGGGCCAAGAGAGGGCCAAGAAAGGACGTCTTGGTGTGTTCAATGGGTGTCGTGTGTCATTAACTTAAAAGTAACTTAGTCAGTAGTAGGTATATGGACTTACTGCTCAGAATGAGCGACTGAGTAGGCTGTGCAGTACGATCTGCGTTGGACAGTATGCATTGTATTCATATATCTACGTTTAATAGTAATATAGACCAGTTCCTTTTGGCTTTACTCCGTGCCTGTGATTTGACACCTATTCTATCCAACTCTTACTCAAATTGTCAATGATAGCCTGTTATCTGGTGTTTTTCCATCATTGTTCAAAACTGCACTTGTCAAACCACTTCTCAAAAAACCTAGTCTTGATGTCAATATTTTGAAGAATTATCGTCCTGTATCTAATTTATCATTCTTGTCCAAAGTTTTTGAAAAGGTAGTTTTGAAGCAGCTGTTGTCATATTTGAACACCCATGATTTGATCTCGCATTCTCAGTCCGCTTATCGCCCTTCTCACTGTACTGAAACAGCCCTACTTAAAGTAATCAGTGACATTCTGTCTGCTCTGGATGATGGTGATGTGTCAGTGCTTACCCTACTTGACCTTTCTGCAGCGTTCGACACGATTGACCATGTCACGCTTCTCCATAGACTTCAGACTCTGTACGGCATCTCCGGTCCACCGCTGGCATGGCTTGAGTCCTATCTCATTGGCAGGACTCAGGCTGTGCTTGTCGATGGCCAGATGTCTGCTCCAGCCCCACTTTCTTTCGGCGTTCCTCAAGGTTCAGTACTCGGTCCCATCCTTTTCATCATGTACACTAAGCCCCTCTCCACACTGATTCGAAACCATTCTGTTTTAAATCAGTCTTTTGCTGATGACACCCAGCTGTATAAACCCAGTCCCCCTGCAGAGACACATTCCGCCATCCAGACCATTCAGACATGCATCACTGATGTTAAATCTTGGATGGTCGATAGCAAACTTAAGCTGAATGATGATAAGACTGAAGTCTTTCTGTGCAAAAAGAAGAACACGACATTTCCCTCTCCCCAACCTGTTTCTGTTCAAATAGGCAACACCGACATTCTTTTCTCACCATCAGCTAGAAACCTTGGATTCACCCTTTCATCTGACATGACCCTCAACAAACATATATCTTTAGTCTGTAGAGCAGCTTATTTTGAGCTTCGTAAGATCAGCACCATTCGCCACACACTCTCCTCTCAAACAACTAACACTCTTGTCTGTGCCTTTGTTCTTTCTAAACTTGACTACTGCAACTCTCTTCTCTCTGGCTGTCCTCTGTACCTCCTGCATAAACTACAACAAGAAAAATGTTCATTCAAAATGAACAGGCGTCCATGTTATTTTGACAAAATGAATATTTTTGTTAAAGAAGCTGGCAAGCACACCCTTTCGAATATAGCGGAAGTAGTCGACGAAAATACAGTTTAACGACCTCTCTGCTTAGAGCAATTTGGGTCAAAGATATCAGAGCCGAAGCTCTACGATGTGTGCCTGGGTGAAGATGAGCAACAACAAAAAACAAAAAAACAAAACAAAAAAAACAAAAAAAAACCTTTTACTTTCCGCAATGGAAATGCTGGAAGAACAGGATTTAAAATCAATTCCTTGCAGGGGATACACGATTGTAGAGATTTATTCTTTCATTCCGAGGCAGAAATGCTTTTGTATTCAAGAAACGTGGAACGTTGCTATTCCGGAAGGGAATTGATTTGATTTGTTGGTACTTTAGAATAAAATTGTGAAAGTGGCATCCGACTGATCATGGCAAAGGAGTGAGTGTCAGACCAAGGAGGGTCGTGGTGGAGAAGCCGAGGCACCCTCTACGTACTTGTGGATTCGGCGGCTAGTCAACTGGCGAAAAGCAAACCCGGTCCTCCCTAGGACCTATACTGGCCGGTTAAAAACATATGTACAGGGCTGCGACTTTATGTCGGTTTATTCATCAACGCCTTTATGGCACCCTCTGTCTACAGAGGCATGGGAAGGGGGTCAGGTGAGGAGGCCAGAGATGTGTCTCTGTAACCCCCTCTGGGGTGGGGGTGAGAAAAAGAGGATAGGCTATTTACACTGTCATACACAGTCGTTCGCATACTCTCGCACAGCTACAAAGGCCACCCTCCTCCTCCCAAAAGAGACGGACGTCTCAGATATGGTAGGCAAAGGCTGGCTGTCTAATCTAATATATACACCTAAGGTGACACATGGAGTATATGAATGTAACGTGGCATTAACTATAAGCCTAGCGCACGGGACACACGCGACCTCGGCCCCGCCGGCGGAAACACGGCAGGTGGGCGAGTGCAGCGAAGGAAATGATTTGTTCATAATAAAAATAATAGTAATAACAATAATAATAATAATAGTAAATTTCGAAGTAGTTTCGACCCTAAATGCTTAAGTACTTAGGCCTTAAACTTAAGTACGGGTTGATAGAATATTTTAATATAAGTGCAGTTTATTTTCAAAGTTTGGAGTCGTAGATCATTCTTTTTGGATGCAATGTGACTAGCATGTATCAGTGAAATTTGTTGTTTAATTCTGCAAGCAAATGTGTGTGCTGTTATTGCATTATTTTCAAAAAACGCACAGAAAAAAACACTATTTTCGACGACTCACTGCGGAGCAGAGCGTGCAATATACGCTCTGCTGCAGAGTTATCCCACGTGCGGTTAGATAGACGCTCATACATGTAAGTACAGTTTATTTTCTAGGTTTGGTATCGTAGATAATTTTTTTCGAATGCAATGTGAAAAACAGGTATTGATACAGTTTGTTGTATAATTTTGCAAGTGAATATTTGTTTATTGGCTGCATGTTTGACAAAAACGTTGTAAAATAAACACTTTTTCGTTGCTTTTATTGTTTGCTTTGATTGCAGCCAAACGACTTGCTCTACGGGGCTGAAAATAAAGTGGAAGACACTTTGAGATATAAGGAATTGGATAGGCCATCATACGAGAAGGTGTAGAAATCTGCTTGCTGGCAGCTTTAAGTGTTACAGCGACATCAGAAAGCTCTAAAAGCTTTGGGTTTTTTTTAAATGCATGATTTTCATAGTTTGTCACTTTAGACAATTTTTGTAATAATTAATTTGATCGGAAAAAAATAGTGTAATATACAAATAAGAAAATTTTTGAATCACATTTTTGCTATCCTTGATGAGAAGCGAGTTGAAATGTGCCTAAATAAAGTCACACCTTAACATTTTTTAGTTTTTGCCTACTAAGGCATTTGCAACATGAAATTTCAGTATTTTTTAAGTTTTTACCCCCCAAAATGACATGTTTTAACAATTTGAAGTTTTTGTCTAAACATGAAGTGACATTCTAAGATCTGAAAGCTTTTTTTTTATTTTTAATGCAACGTCATGAATAATATTTTCAATTTTTTGCATTAAAGAAGCTGGCAAGCACACCCTTTCGAATATAGCGGAAGTAGATTCGACCCTAAATGCTTAAGTACTTAGGCCTTAAACTGAAGTACGTGTTGACAGAATATTTTAATATAAGTGCAGTTTATATTTCAAAGTTTGGAGTCGTAGATCATTCTTTTTGGATGCAAAATGACTAACATGTATCAGTGAAATTTGTTGTTTAATTCTGCAAGCAAATGTGTGTGCTGTTATTGTTCAGGATAGCCTTGCATTAAACAATGGAACCCAAAGATGTGTTGAACTTGAAAGTATCACTTTATTTGTTCAGGATGGAACCACATGGTAACAGTCAAAAACATGGCGAACATCGACTGCCCCGGATGTGGCTGTTCGATCAAGAGTTACTTCCCTTGATGTTAGTCGCGAGTAGGCCTACATGATTATGTACACTAATCATGTCATTTCCAAACATCTCCCTTTCTTTTGAGTTCAAAAGTAATTTGAGAACTGTTCTGGTACTAGTGACTTTGATTTCAAGTTCCTGGATTTTGTTGTTGTTGTTTTTGACCTTTTAGTCAATATTAATAATAACTGAAAAACTCAAATCATTTTTTTTTTTCATTAACTCTAAATCTCAGTCACTCTTCATTCATGCCATTATACATCAAACAAAGAAATGACATATTGCATACTGTCTTTCACACATTTAGTTACCTTACTAAATAATGTTTCTTGGACAATGGAAATTCAGCGTCTCAAGTAACCCAAATGAACTGAAATAAACGTTAATACTGTTCCTTGAAATGCTGTCTTTCCATAATTTCAATTTCAAATATCAATATTGCTATTTCTCACTATCATGACCCAAATCAATACAAATGAAGATGTTTAACTTTTTCAACTTAGTTTGCATTAATACGGTCATAATATTGTGCACACAACAAATTTCTGGCTCACGGCAATAAAACAAAACACAGAATGGGTTGCATCAGCAACGCTCTGCAGGGCACCACCACCTCTACACTACAGAGCAAAATCGGGCACCTCAGAAGCTGCTAAGCTTATTTCTTCTTAACAACATCTTGACGATAGCGAATGGGCACTTTGGCAATGAAGCCTCTGGATGCACGAGTTCCATGTCTTGTTGGGCTCCTGCTAGCCTCTGTGCTCTGGTGAGTGGATGTGATGTCCTCAGAATCTGCTGGTTCAATGTCCTGGGAATTATCAGGTGACGTGACGACCTTAGGACATGCTGACGTGACATTCTGGGGATCATGTGATGCTTGACCTTGCTCGACAGGTAAGGGTGCAAAGGTTACCTGCCTTGGAGTCTGCATGTGTTGAAGGTGTTGTCGGTTGCGACGGAACACACCACCTGGCGTGTTCACCAAATATGTCCGGTTCCTGGCGTCTGCTGCGACGACTGTACCGTCAGCTTTCCACGGTGTTTCACCTGGACTGGAGCCAAGTAGGACTGTGTCTCCGGGTTGTAGCGGTGATAAGGCTGTAGCACCTTTACGCCTGTTGTAGTTCTGCCTGTAGTTTTCCTTTGTCCCTGCGTCTTTCTTCCGGATGTAGTTGTCATCTGGAGACTGCGGTGATAGATTCTTTGGGAGTGTAGGAATCTTTGTTCTCAACGACCTTCCCATCAAGGCGACTGCCGGGCTCACACCTGTACTGGAGTGAGGTGTGTTACGATAGTTAAGCAAAGCTAGATCAGGGTCTGCCTGCTTCAGTATTTTCTTTGCAATCTTCACTCCTGCCTCAGCCTCGCCATTTGCCTGCGGGAACCCTGGACTGCTTGTGCGATGTTCAAAGTCATACTCCTCTGCGAAGTCTTTGAACTGCCGACATTGGAACTGAGGGCCATTGTCAGAAACGATAACCTCTGGGATGCCATGTGTTGCAAAGATCAGACGAAACTTGTTGATGACTGCGGTGGATGTGGTAGAGTGTAACTGACGAACTTCCAGCCATCTGGAATAATAATCAGTCACCACCAGAAAATCCCTACCCTGGCGCGAACACAGGTCTGCCCCTAGTTGCTGCCATGGGCGTTGCGGCAACTCTGTAGGACGAAGTGGCTCATGTTTCTGGGCTGGTCGTTCTTCTCTGCACACACTGCAGGAATTGACAAGTTCTTTCAACTGTGTGCCCAGTCCTGGCCACCACACTGTAGCCTGTGCATTTTGCCTGCATTTGTTCAGTCCTTGGTGAGTCTCATGAAGCTTCTGAAGAACGTTCTTCCTCTCTTTGGATGGGACAACGATTCGATCATTATAGACTAACAGACCATCAACTAGTGAGAGCTCTCCCTGCACTAGCTGGTATGGCCTGAACTGCTCATTGACTGTAGACGGCCAACCATTCAGTGTGTAGCTGATCACTTTCTGGAGTTCTGGGTCATGCACTGTGGCTGCACGTAGAGCGTCCATACGTCTTGAAGTCACTGGCTTGCTTGTCATGACGGAGTCCACGTACGCTGTGACCTCGTCACTCAGTTCTTCATCCTCAGATGAGTGGGGAACAGGTTTCCTTGAGAGTGCGTCTGCTATGACCAATTCTTTCCCTGGAACATGACGGACCGCAAAGTTGAATCTCATGAGACGAAGTAGAAGTCTCTGACAACGAATGGGTGTATTGTCGATATCTTTCGACGACA
This sequence comes from Littorina saxatilis, assembly GCF_037325665.1. Classification (NCBI taxonomy): domain Eukaryota; kingdom Metazoa; phylum Mollusca; class Gastropoda; order Littorinimorpha; family Littorinidae; genus Littorina; species Littorina saxatilis. The sequence goes on along the minus strand of NC_090256.1, from coordinate 545,740 downwards.
TGAGTGGTACCAACGGCTTGTGGTCTGTCAAGAGTTCGAACCTGTCCAGACCGATGAGATACTGTGAGAATTTCTCACAAGCGAAGACTGACGCCAGACACTCTTTCTCAATCTGACTGTATCTGCGTTCCGCTTCTGTCAGCGTTCTTGAGGCATACGCAATGGGTACGAGATTATCGTCGATCCACTGCATCAGTGCAGCTCCCAGGCCGTAGCTACTACTGTCTGCACTCACCACCGTCTTCTTGTCTGGACTGTAAAATCCAAGAGCTGGTGATTGTGAAATCTGCCGTTTCACTGCCTCAAATGCTTGCTGTTGTGCTGGTCCCCAGCACCACGCCGTTTCCTTCTGAAGTAGATTGGTGATTGGCTTGAGTGTTGATGCCATGTGCGGTACAAACTTTGTCAAATAGTTCAGCATTCCACACAGTGTTCTCAGTTCTGTGACGTTGGTAGGTGGAGGCATGTCCCTAATGGCCTTCACCTTGTCATGATCTGGGCTGACGCCGGCCTCACTGATCCGATGCCCAAAATATTTTACTTCCTTCTGTCTCAAGTGGCATTTTGACTTGTTGAGTTTCAGCCCCGACTTCTCGATTCGCTCCAGCACCGCATCGAGACGACGGTCATGCTCTTCCATGGTGCGGCCATACACAATAGTGTCGTCCATGATGGTTTCGCACCCTTCCAGTCCCTGGAGTGTTTCTTTCATTTTGTGCTGGAAAACTTCTGGGCCTAGAGAAATTCCCATAGGAACCCTCTGGAAACAGAAACGCCCGAATGGAGTCATGAATGTGGTGAGCTTCTGGCTGTCTTCTGCCAATGGAACTTGGAAAAATCCAGACGCTGCATCCAGAGTGGAGAATACGGTAGACTCGGCCATTTTGGGCGCAATGTCTCCAAGGTTTGGAATCAGACAATGCGGACGCTTGACGGCTTTGTTCAGTCTTTTATAGTCCACACAAATTCTGATGCTGCCGTTCCGTTTCACCACCGGCACCATGGGTGCACACCAGTCGCTGGGTTCAACAACTTCTCGAATTATTCCAGCTGACTGCATTCGTTCTAACTCCGCCTTCACATTCTTCTGAATGGGGAATGGTACTCTGCGAGCTGTAGTCACGCAATAAGGCTCTGCATCTTCCCTCAGCCTGATAGGGACTGGATCAGTGTGTAGTAGTCCTGTAGTGCCAAACACACTTCTGTGTACTTCTTCGACTCGTGTCACTAGCCCCATCTTTGCTGCGACTGATCGACTCAGTAGGTTGTTGCCTACCCTACTGGCTACTACAACGACCTTGAACTTGTAATGGTTCTCTTTGTAGTTGGTCTGTGCGTAGAATTCTCCTCGCACGGTCAGTCTACCTCCTGGTGACGTCAACACAGCAGCAGACTTTTTCAGCTTTGGCTGCTTTTTCAGTTTCTTGAAAGCTTGTTCAGACATAATAGAAATGTCAGCGCCTGTATCGATTTTAAATCGAACATCAGTGTCCTTGATGCAAAGTGTGATCATCCACGGTTCACTTTTCTCAGTGACGACTGCGTCAAGCAAAAACTCTCCTTGCTGCTCACCGTTCTCTTCTTCTTCACAGTCTGTCACTACTTCATGCACACCCGTGCGACACATTCTTTCAAAGTGGTTCTTTTTGCTGCACTTCCTACAAATCTGACCTTGTGCTGGACATTTCTCTTTGCTCTGATGCTTGTAGCCACATTTTCCACACTGACCTGATTTATTCTCTTCTCTTCCTCCTCTTTGTGGGGGACGAAAACTTGAGCCACCACGCCTGGATCTAGGCTGCTGTCCATGACCTCTGTTGTAACCTCTGCCTCTTGAGCTATGAGAGTGTGACATCGAGTGTCTGAACTGTGCTTCGTCAGTGGTACCTGTGGACTCATTATCCTGTTTAGACTGGTTCTTGATCTGCTCATACTGTCTAGACATTTTCAGTGCTTTGTCTAGTGTCAAATCCTGCTGTAACTGCAGTTTTTCTCTCAAGTGAGTATCAAGGAGACCGACTACTAATCTGTCCCTAATTTGGTCTTCCTCATCCTGGTAGTTGCAGTGCTTTGCTAACTCTCTGAGTGCTCTGTAAAACTCTTCTACTGTTTCACCATGTCGCTGTCTTCTCTGTTGTAGCTGTGACCTTTCGTAGATGACATTTTTCTTCACCACAAAGTAGCTGTCCAGCTTCTGAACCAGAGTATCAAAATCTGTGTCTTCCTCGTCGACTTCATCGCCGTCTTGATTCCGTGTCTTGCCAAAATGTAGCGACCGGAAAACCTTTTCTGCATCGGGACCCATTACGTACAACAGTGTGTCGCGCTGGACATCCCCTGCTTCATCTTTCAACTTTGATGCATTTCTAAAACGCTTGAATTCACTTATCCAGAGAGGCCACTCTTCTGCTTGGAAGGAGAAACGCTTGGGTGGATCTAGGCGCATCATGTTGAAATTTCAGTCAAGAAAGAACACTTACTTGCCGATGTCGATGTTATGGTGACACTTTGCACTCAAAAGTTACCCAGTTCTGCATGAAAGTTCAGTTTCACTTCTGACACCATGTTCAGGATAGCCTTGCATTAAACAATGGAACCCAAAGATGTGTTGAACTTGAAAGTATCACTTTATTTGTTCAGGATGGAACCACATGGTAACAGTCAAAAACATGGCGAACATCGACTGCCCCGGATGTGGCTGTTCGATCAAGAGTTACTTCCCTTGATGTTAGTCGCGAGTAGGCCTACATGATTATGTACACTAATCATGTCATTTCCAAACAGTTATTGCATTATTTGCAAAAAACAAACAGAAAAAACACTATTTTTGACGACTCACTGCAGTTATCCCAGGTGCGGTTAGATAGACGCGCATACGTACATGTAAGTACAGTTTATTTTCTAGGTTTGGTATCGTAGATAATTTTTTTGGAATGCAATGTGACAAACATGTATTGATACAGTTTGTTGTATAATTTTGCAAGTGAATATGTGTTTATTGGCTGCATGTTTCACTAAAACGCAGTAAAATAAAAACTTTTTCGTTGCTTTTGTTGTTTCCTTTGATTGCAGCCAAATGACTTGCTCTAGGGGGCTGAAAATTAAGTGGAAGACACTTTGAGATATAAGGAATCGGATAGGCCATGACACGAGACAAATGAAAGCCTTGGTCACTGACAACATTAGCAGGCAAGTAAGCGGGGTTAGTGTGTCCATTAATCATGTCGAAAAAATATTCTATTTCAACAGCATGTCCAACAACAGTTGTTGGCAAATGTTCGTGACCGATGTAACCATCAATGCCGTACTGAGTCGAAATCTGTGCGTACAAGGATGTCCCTTCAAACAGCACGCTGTCTAAATCCGTCGACTGAATCTGATGAAATAGTCTAGTGGCTGCTCCGCCTGGCGTCTGGCATTATGGGGTTAGTGCTAGGACTGGTCGGTCCGGTGTCAGAATAATGTGACTGGGTGAGACATGAAGCCTGTGCTGCGACTTCTGTCTTGTGTGTGGCGCACGTTATATGTCAAAGCAGCACCGCCCTGATATGGCCCTTCGTGGTCGGCTGGGCGTTAAGCAAACAAACAAACAAACAGAGCCCGCATTGACTACAAACTGTCCACCCTCTGCTTTAACTTCTTTTCTGGCTCGTCTCCTGCTTACTTCTCTGAACTCCTCACCGTCTATTCTCCAGCAAGACAACTCCGTGCCTCTTCTGACTGTCGCATCCTTACCATTCCACACACCAAAACCAAAACATACGGACAACGCACTTTTACTTTCTGCGCACCCACACAATGGAATTCTCTCCCCTTTCACATCCGCCACTCTCAGTCACCCCAAGCATTCAAACGAGCAGTTAAAACACACCTCTTCAAGAAATACAACCCCTCATTTTGTTTTTCTCAGTCCATCAGTAGGCTACATGTAGTGTATTTGTTGTTTTAGTGATAATGTGATAATGTTTATAAACATCAAGGGCTGTTTTCAGAATTGTTGATAACATGTTCTGTTTGATTAAGGGTATTCAGCTGGTATTTCCTTGTTTTCACTACCTATTTTATTCATGTTTTTATTACTTAGTTAGTGGAAGATTTTTTTGTAATGTATGTTTGATGGTGTATGCTTTTAATTAAGCGTTGTTGACTATGAATGTAGATGTAAATGCTTGTATGACTGTGTTTTAATTTTAAATGTGTCAAGCGCAAAGAGCATAATTGTAAAGTTATGATGTTGCGCTATATAAATGCTCATTTATTATTATTATTATTATTATTATTTAAGTTATTGAGACATCCCAGTGCACTAAGGGATTTATAGAGCAAATCGAGAAAATTCATTATTGAACGAAGCGCATAGCGCTGAGTTCAATAATTATTTTCGAGATTTGCTCTATAAATCCCTTAGTGCACTGGGATTGTTTCAATAACGATATTGTCAGTACCGCCATAGAAAAAAGAAGATTCCAAGCGCACATTTTGCAACGCGCATTTGAATAGGCATAACTGTGTGGTCAGGTCACTGTCGTGTACAGTAAAGATCTACTTTTGTGTGGGGTGTCTCAAGTGTGTCGTGCTTTCGTCACACGCATTTTAATTTCTGTTGGTAAATTCCAGTGTAGCGTTAATCTGAACAGTGATGATCTTTCAGAGAGACCTCATTTGAACTCGGAGAAAGGGCTGTGCTCTTCATTATTTGCGATTCGAAACCTCCAGTCGAGCTTCGACGGATTGACTGTGCGGAGTGACTCCCCTTGAATTGACTCGAAGCCGCGGGACTCGACGGTTCGCACATTTTCAAAACAAATGTGGCATATTTTCGTGTTGTATCTTCATTCATCGGGGAGTCTGATACTAAATATGAACGGTAAGAATGCTCTGAACCCTACACGTATTATATCCCCATCGTTTTTTCGTTCACATTTGCCCAACATGTTAATTTGCTGAGCGGGGTTTATGTCGTCTGCTAGGGCAATCAAACCACTGCATGCAGTCTGCACTGACTGAGTCTGCACGCACGAGGCACGCTGGCAATAAGTCTTATAATGGTAAGAACGTTCTGAACCCTACACGTTTTCGATTACGATTGTTCTTGCCTTGAAATAATAATTCGGAAACCATTCATTTACTGAACTGATGCAGTCGTATTTCAGTGTAGTCAGTGCGGCTACGTATGACAGAGTCGATCGAGTCAGTCTTCCAAACTGGTCACTAGCTGGTACGTTATCGGAATAACACTTGTGTTTTCTGCTAGCGGGTGGGAATTTTATATTAACTCATCATTTGGTAATGTGGATGATAAGCTACATGCCACTAACACGATGAGAAGAATCTATGCAAGTCGGCGAGAATTAGATGAAACCCAGCGGCTTCTATTTTTAGATCAGTGGCAGCCGCACTGTGGCACA
>NC_090256.1:507832-535332 GCF_037325665.1 Littorina saxatilis | reverse complement strand
AGCATGCCATTCAAACCGCCTGAACCACTCGACTTTGGGAGGCCCGACCAGTGGCTCACGTGGCGTAAGCGTTTCGAACGCTACAGGGTTGCTTCTAAACTAGACAAAGAACAATTTTCAGTCCAGGTCAGTTCCTTAATCTATGCTATGGGCATACAAGCCGAACAGATCTACGAACAGTTCGAATATGACGAGGACAATGACGAAGCAAAACTGGAGGACGTACTGAAGTTATTTGACACGCACTTCGTTCCACAAAAGAACGTCATACACGTTCGAGCTGTCTTCAACACCAGAAGCCAACACAGCGGCGAGCAAATCGAACCTTACGTCAGAGCCCTGTACGAACTTTCTGAGCACGCAGATTTTCATAACCGCGACGAAGCCATTCGCGACAGGTTCGTCCTTGGTGTGAACGACCGAGAACTCTCAGAAAAGTTACAAATGCAAGCAGACCTGAATTTGCAAGACGCCATTAAGCAAGCCAGGCAGTACGAGCAAGTCAAGAGACAGCTGTCTGAGCAACGTTCCAGTGTTGACGCTGTACACACCAGTACGCAGCGATTCAACAGACGCCCTCGCGGCGGTGCAGGTGCAGCAGGTACCAGCTGTGACAGTGGCAGCAGCGGTCCAGCAACCAAGCACGCCGGTTCCAGGGGTGGATTTCGTCATCCGCGTGGTGGCGGTCGTCGCTTTCCTCAGGAGGGGAGAAGTGACGCATCATGTTCACGCTGCGGACGTGGACAACACAAGAAAGACAGTGACTGTCCAGCAAAAGGGAAGCAGTGTCACGGCTGTGGCAGGTACGGACATTACTTTTCTTGTTGCCGTTCCAAGCAAGTCAACGCTGTCGACGCAGAAGAAGTGTACTACATGGGTGTCGTACACAAGCAGGGAGCTGAACCAGCATGGTACACTGACCTATCATTTGGACGTCGCAAGATCAAGTTCAAGATCGACACAGGTGCAGATGTGACCATCATTTCCAAATCCCTCTACCTGACCCTTGTCCCGTGTCCCAAACTTATCCCCACCTGTGCAGTCATGCACGGCGCAGGCGGACAGATATCCTGCATAGGATTCTTTAGGGACACTACCTACATCAACGGTCAAGAGTTTCACCTGGATATCTATGTCGTCGACAGCAAGACAGAGAGCTTATTAAGCAGAGAAGCCTGTAAACGCATGGGACTTGTCCAACGTCTCGACAGCATACAGCCAGCGTTCGGTGAGTTGGACCAGCAACCAGTCAATTGCCCACCGGCAAAGATCGTCTTGGAAGAGAACAGCCAGCCCTACAGTCTGCACACAGCTCGGAGAGTACCCATACCTTTGATGAAGAAGGTAGAAGAAGAACTGGAAAGGATGAAGAAGGCCGGAATTATTGAGGAAATAACCGAGCCTACAGATTGGTGTTCTCCGATGGTGCCAGTTTTGAAGAAATCTGGAGCGGTCCGGATCTGCACGGACTTGAAAAAGCTGAACCTGTCAGTCAAGAGGGAGAGGTACCCGATTCCGACTCTCGACGACATTTTGCATCGACTCAAAGGAGCGAAGATTTTCAGCAAGCTGGACGCAACGTCGGGGTTTTATCAAATTCCTCTCGACCCAGAAACTGCCAAGTACACAACCTTCATCACGCCATTCGGAAGGTACTACTACAAAAGACTTCCGTTCGGAATATCCTCCGCTCCCGAGATTTTCCAACGTACGATGGAGATGATCCTGAAGGGAGAAGAAAACACGATCTGTTTCTTCGATGACGTTCTCATCTACAGCAACTCAGATGAAGAACACGAGCAGCATCTTGAGAGCTCCATGAAGAAGATTGTCGAGGCCGGGCTCAAGCTCAACAAGGAAAAATGCAGCTTCAAGCAGTCAGAGATCGAGTTCCTTGGTCACGTGATCAACGCCGACGGAATCAGACCAGACAAGAAGAAGATTGATGCCATCATCAACATGCCTGACCCGACCAACGTCACAGAACTGAGAAGAATTCTGGGCATGATGAACTTTCTGGGACGATTTCTGCCAAACTTGTCGTCAGTCTTGAAGCCTGTCACCGAGTTGCTGGAGAAAGACAAGGCGTGGAACTGGGGACAGCCACAGACACTCGCGTTTTCAAAAGCGAAAGAGCTCCTGACAGCAGCTCCTACTCTCGCTTACTTCGACTTGACTAAGCCGACAACGGTCAGTGCCGACGCGAGCAGCTACGGTATTGGCGGCGTACTCCTGCAGCAGCACGGGGAGAAGATGAAGCCAGTCGCTTTCTGCTCAAGAACTCTGACATCAACGGAACAAGGGTATGCCCAGATTGAGAAGGAGTGTCTAGCTGCTGTGTGGGCGTGCGAAAAGTTCGAACGTTATCTGATCGGTCTGGAGAAATTTACGCTCGAAACAGACCACAAGCCGCTCATTCCTCTCATCAACACCAAAGATTTGGACGAAACGCCCATCAGATGTCAGCGGATGCTGATGAGACTGATGCGATTCAGCTTGACAGCAAGTTATTCACCAGGCAAGACGCTTGTGGTGGCTGACGCCTTGTCGAGAAGTCCTCAGTCGCCTGTCCAAGAGGGGAGAGAAGAGACATCGGAAGACAGAGCCGATGTTGCCACACTACTGGCGGAAGATGTGGAAGCTCACGTCGACGCTGTCCAATCTTCATGGCCGGTTTCAGACAAAAGACTAGACGAGATAGCAGCACTGAGTCAGCAAGATCCTGTCGTCAAAGCAGCTCTACACTACACGGCCAACGGTTGGCCCAGGTACGTCACTGACGTAGAGCCAGCTCTGAAAGACTACTACGCATTCAGAGGGGAGTTCAGCATACATCGAGGTCTTCTCGTCAGAGGCGTCCGGATCGTCATTCCGCAGGTCTTGAGAGAAGAAATGCTGAACCGGATTCACGAAGGCCATCTCGGGATAACCAAATGTCGAGAAAGAGCAAAGTCGACAGTTTGGTGGCCAGGCATCAACGAAAACATCAAGCAAAGAGTGTCAGCATGTCAACACTGCGAAGAGAAGCAGCCATCCCAAAGAAGTGAGCCACTTATGACAACAGAACTCCCAGACAGACCATTCCAGATGGTTGCTGCAGACTTGTGTGACTTCAAGGGACAGAGTTATCTTGTTCTGATTGACTATTATTCAAGATATCTTGAAATCGCTCATCTTCCGAGAGAGACATCTGAAGTCGTCATTGGACGGATGAAGAACATCTTCGCACACCACGGAATACCAGACGTCGTCGTCACGGACAACGGTTCTCAGTTCACGTCAACAGAGTTCCAGAGCTTCGCAGCAGCATGGAAGTTTACTCACTCGACTAGCAGTCCATACTTTCCTCAGTCGAATGGAGAAGCCGAGCGAGCAGTACAAGAGGCCAAGAAGATTCTCGCTCAAGAAGACCCGTTCTTAGCCCTACTCAGTCACCGGGCTACACCTACGACGCCAACAGGAACGAGTCCAGCGGAGCTAGCACTCGGAAGAAAGATGCGAACGACGCTCCCTACTCTCGCAAGCAATCTCATCCCAAAGACGGTCAGAAGGGATGCGATCAAGGCGCGGGATGAGCAAGCAAAGCTCAGAAACAAGAGTGACCACGACAGACGTCATGGGACAGAGACCCTGCCGCCACTAATACCAGGTGACACTGTTCTCCAGAAACTAGACCACGAAAAGTCCTGGGGAAAACCAGCAACAGTCCTGCGTCAATGTGCACCACGGTCCTACGAGATACGGTCAGAAAGGGGACAGTATCGTCGGAACAGACGACACCTCAGATTGTCTTCCCGACAAGTGTTAGACAGGCCTACCATGACCAACATCCCTGTCCTTTACCCTGTCCCAACCCAACAGAGTCCTGTTCCTGAAACGCCAAGCCAGCGCAATGCAGACCAGCCAGGTCTTCGTTCTCCGGAACCTCCACCGACGCCTGGGTCCCCGCGACGTCCTCCAGCGGCGCCTAACCCAGGGCAGCAAACGTCGACTCCGGTCATCAAAACCCGCAGCGGACGAACTGTGAGACCACCGTCCCGCTTCGAAGAGTGAACCATCGACTCCGCAGATCAACAGCAAATAAACAATGACTGTTTCGGTTCCGGTCGAAAGATTCGTTACTGAAACCCCTATTGAACTTTAATTTTAAATGATAACGATAACGTTTCGTTTCATCAAGATCATTATATCTTTTTATTTGAAGGGGGGAGATGTGACGGTATTCGGTACCTCTCGGGTCGTGTCGGTCGAACTCGGTCGGTCATGTGATGGGGCGCGCATGTGCAACGGTGCCTTTCCGCCCACTACTCGCTTCGCTCTCTGGCATGCACGCGGGACACTGATTAGGCATGGCTTACCGCATCGACCTTGTATTGTTGTCATCTGTAGCAGTTTGCTAGACAAGTAAACCAGATGAACGTACCTGATATGAGTGTTGTTTATGTACGCTCGGAACACGACACACACCCACTCAGTTAAATTCCTTAGACCTTACGCTATCATGCTATGTTGGTTTTGACGGTAGTACACGTTAAGTTGCATGGTTACATAGAACGCAGAGGTGGTAACCAGGGCTCAGTGTGTGTGTGTGTGTGTATGTGTGTGTGTGTGTAGCCGTATAATTGTGTGTTCTTGTCACTTCCTGAATGATGTGTTTGCATATATATATTTCATTGTAGGTAGGAAACATTGATGCAAACAAGTGTAGCATGTACATATTTGTATCTGCATTTGTGTGTGCATATGCTTTTGTGAGGGGTGTGTCTGTGGTATTTCATTTAAGCCGTTTCTTCCAGGGCATATATATGATCGTTATCACTGCAGACCTGGGAACACATACGATTTTGTCGTATTTTGTACGCATGATTATCTAGAATACGATCAGTACGGTCAGTGGACAAAAAATAATTCGAGAATAATTCCTAGACTACTTTTCTTCACAAGCGCATCCCGAAGCCGATCCAGTATTTTGAGACAGACGCATGTAAAGCATGTTTTGAATCATGGATGTTCAAATGTTGTGTGGAGTACGCTCATTTTTTCTAAAAATTCACGCAGTTTGTTTGAGAATATACTCCTTGTGCAAAACAGGGGTTCCCAGGTCTGTGACACAGTGTTTTAAACTTGTTTTGACTGGTTGACATAATGGAGAGACTGTTTTTCTTTTGTTTGTCTTTTGTGGACGCCAGGATACAGACTTACAGTGTTTTTGTGTGTGTGCAGTGTGTGTGTATGTTTGTGTGTGTGTGTGAGTGTGTGTGTATGTGTGTGTGTGTGTGTGTGTGTGTGTGTGTGTGTGTGAGTGTGTGTGTGTGTGTGTTGGGAGAGCACTTTAATTGGAAAGAATAGCTCCTGCTGTAAAAATATCCTTCTTGGCCTGTCATAACTTTACACTTTCCTCTGACAGGCAAGGTGTGACACACGTCGTAACACAGTACACGGACCATGATCAAGTTCTTGGTCAGCTTCAGCGGGACGGTGTGGCCACCAGCAGCGACACAGAGCTGGACGACGTGAGTGTGGTCAACCTCAGCTGGCTGTCGGCTTGCCTCAAGGCTGGGAAACACGTGCCAGTGGAGGAGAAACACTTTGTGAAGAAAAAAAAAAAGATGCCACAGGTGAGGCAGCAATGGAGATGAATTTGCAAAGTGTATTGTGTGGACGGTGCCTTAAAGGTTAGGTTGGTGGGTGGAGTTTTGGGATGGGGTGGGTGGAGTTTTGGGATGGGGTGGGTGGAGTTTTGGGATGGGGTGGGTGGAGTTTTGGGATGGGGTGGGTGGAGTTTTGGGATGGGGTGGGTGGAGTTTTGGGATGGGGTGGGTGGAGTTTTGGGATGGGGTGGGGTGGGGGGATGCTTAGTGTGTCGGCGTGCCTCAAGGCTGGGAAACCCGTGCCAGTGTAGGAGAAACACTTTGTGAAGAAAAATAAACTAAGGTGAGTCAGAAAGCTGTCCTCCGTTGTGTCTCTTTAAGGCGAGAATTGGCTTGTGGGGCGAGGAAGTACCGTTTCTTGGACATGCAATTCTTGCTGCGAAGACTGCTAGGATTTGGCAAGCAAACGTGAGGTACGTAGCCTTGGGGTTGCTTGCTATGCGAGCAAAAATGGCGGCCGCGCATCTGCCAATCCGGTTGGCTGCATGTCCATGGCGGTTTACCGACCAGTGCAGACGACCTATTTGGTATCAACCAATGGTGTTTAATTCTTGTGTAGCCGGCCATTGCAGTTTTACACCGTTTCATATACACTCTCAATTCCTAGCTCCGCGATGTCTCGCCTTAATGAAACACTCATCTGGTCTCTACAATGGTAGGCCCAAAAATGAGAAAAAATAATGTCTTAAAATGGAGATAAATTTGCAAACTGTATTGAGTGGAAATCTGTAAAGGCAGTCTTGAAGGTTAGGTTGGTGGGTGGGGTTTGGGGATGGGTTGGGGTGGGGGGATGCTTTGTGTGTCAAGGCCAGCTAAGCTGTACCAGGGGAAGATAAACACTTTGTGAAGAAAAAGAAACAATTGCCACAGGTGAGGCAGCAAGCCAGTCTTGCTACAGTGTATCTATCTATATCTATATACGGCTTGTGTGTGTCTGTCTGCCCTGTCTGTGTGTTCACGATTCACGGCCAAAGTTCTCGATGGATCTGCTTCAAATTTGGTGGGCATATTCAGGTAGACCCCAAACACAATCTGGTTGATGAAAATTTTCAACACGTGCTCTCAGCGTGCAGCGCTGAACCGATTTTGGTTTTTATGGTTTTTCTGTTCATCCATTCCCAGTAACTCTTCCTTATCTTCTCCAGTGTTTTGCGCGTTTATCTGCCTTCCTTCGTGTGACGTCAATCGCGTACGGTGCGCCACTCACCCGGCAAGGCCGGGTACCCGGCGAAGCCGGCGTACGGTGCGCCACTCACCTGGCAAAGCCGGGTATTCGGCTCTACTTCTTCCCGGCGAAGCCGGGTATTCATACTCCGTCTCGCGATCATCCCGGCAAAGCCGGTACCCGGCGAAGCGGGTAATCATCTAGTATATATATATATATATCCCCCTTGTAAGACTGTCCAAAATTTGAAAGAAATCAAGTCTTAAAATGTAGATACATTTGCAAACTTCAAGGGCGGATCAATTCACTTTGGAGGGGGGGGTTACAAAATGACTGCGAAGATACAAGTTGACGGCGCCGAAGGCGCCTAAGCCTCTAGGGGGGTCCGGGGGCATGCCCCCCCGGAATTTTTTTTTATCCAAAGAAGCAAAATAGAGCTATCTGGTGCATCCTGAGCCAATAAATTACCTCTTTTTTGGGGGGGTGGGGGGGGGGGTGTTACGTAACCCGTGTAACCCCCCCCAGATCCGCCCTTGAACTTTCTTGAGTGGAATTGTGTGAAGGCAGGGTGTTGAAGGGTTGGTGGGGTTCAGGTTTGGGGATGGGGTGGGTTAGGGGTATGCTTAGTTGGTGATGGGGTGGGTTAGGGGTATGCTTAGTTGGTGATGGGGTGGGTTAGGGGTATGCTTAGTTGGGGATGGGGTGGGTTAGGGGTATGCTTAGTTGGGGATGGGGTGGGTTAGGGGTATGCTTAGTTGGGGATGGGGTGGGTTAGGGGTATGCTTAGTTGGGGATGGGAGTGGGAGGTGGGGGGGATAGTCTAAAATCAGGAGTAAAAAACAAAACAAAGCAGTGTATCAAAACTTCCATTGAAGCTAATGTGCTGTGTGGTGACCCATCAAATGATCAAGATACTGGACGACTAAAAATGATTGTCACAGATTATTGTAGGAATGATGAAAACCCTCAAGATATGGAACAGTTCAAAATAATCATTTGATTGGTTTGAAAGCTATCAGCACGTACATTTCTTTGCCATACGCTTTGTAATTTTGTTTTCTTTTCTGATATTGTGATAAGAAATCAATGTCAATTTCTGTAAAGATGTTATTTTATCATTAATACATTCATTTTGCTGCAGTCTGCAAAAGATTTCTTCATGGTTAGCAGTTAATTTTTTTCGGGGGTCTTCTTTTTATCTTTCATGTGATTCTTTTGATCTTTCATGTGATTTTTTTTATTTTTTTTAATGCAGTTTTGCCCAGAAGATTATTATGGTGAATGCAAATTGATCAATAATGATGGTGATGACAATGATGATGATAATAATACTGATAATGATACTGATGATGATGATACTGTTGATGATGATGATAATGATGATTTCTTCAAGCAGACAACACAGGAAGGCAGCAGAGAGATCACGGACACTGTCCAGGGGAGAGCACAGCAGCAGGCGGTACCACTGTGGGCATGTCAGAGAGTTACTCCCCTGAAACACTACAATCACAAGTTCACTGTAAGCTGTCTGCGAGGGGAACATACCAGTACATTGGAAACTCCCTTTAAAACTCCCTCCTTTTTAAGACCTTGTTTTTTCAGACTTTCTGTTCATAACCTCTGTAAAATTTACCCCCAATTTAAAACTCCCTCCTTTTTAAGACCTTCTTTTTTCAGACTTTCTGTTCATAACTTCTGTAAAATTACCCACATTTTTAGACTTCCTCCTTTTTGAGACCCGATTTTCGCATTTTATTTTTAAAGTCTTTTAAAGGCCAGGGGGGGTACGTTCTACTTTACTTCTTCAGAACAATCAATGTCTTATGTGATTGCATTTGTTCCGGAAAACAAGCATAATACTAAGTTGTTTTTGTGTTAATATTTGCTGGTTAACGTTATAGTTTATGAATTTGTTGGACAAGACCATACCGAAAATTAATTTTGGTATCTGATTGAGACATTGAATGTATATTTCATCATGAGGATTTGTCGCATTCTGGTTTTCTTTTGTGTGCATAAGGAGAAATGCCTTTGTTTTATTTATTTTCATTTTGTGATCCTGAGAAAAGAAGGGATAACCCTGATACAGAGTTAGCAAGATATATTCTGTAGTAATATGCCAGACTTGAAATGCTACTATAAGAGAGAGTATTGTCACATGTACAGAGAAAGAGAGCAGCTTATGCAACAAATTGATCTTTTATTAACATAATTGTTTTCTTGTGGTAAGACTTAATGATCTTTTTTTCAGGATGCTCTGGAAATACTTGAGAAACATGCACAGTTTCGCAACGAGCCGAGCGATGAGTCCCGAGCCTTGGCATTTCGCAGAGCTTCCTGTGTGCTGAAAAGTTTGATGTTTCAAGTACAGAGGCTGAGTCAGGTTGAAGGACTGAAGGATATTGGAGGACACGCACTGAAAGTAATTGAGGTACAGTGATCGCAGTGACGAGGTCTTGAATAGGACAATTCCATCAGTACAAATTGTTTTCAATACTTACCTTGGTCAGTCAGTTATGTAGGGATGCCTGACTGGTGGATTGTTTGGTTGAATAACTAATTATTGTTCTGATCGGTGAAGATATAATGTACTGATAGAAGCAATTAAATTGATGGTTGATTGCCATTAATTTATTTTTATGTATCACTTTAAACCTGAATTCAAGCTGAGAAAATGTTTGTAAATAAATGATATGATTTGATTGTTTTCAGAGCATCCTTGATGATGGACGGTGTGAAGAAGTGCAAGACATCATTTCTAGTGACTGGTTCAGACTGATGGAGGTAAGCATTTATTTGACACTATATAGTGGACCCCTCTCAGATTTGACACTGTATAGTGGACCCCTCTCAGATTTGACACTATATAGTGGACCCCTCTCAGATTTGACACTAAAAAGTGGACCCCTCTCAAATTTGACACTATATAGTGGACCCCTCTCACATTTGACACTATATAGTGGACCCCTCTCACATTTGACACTATA
Organism: Littorina saxatilis; assembly: GCF_037325665.1. Taxonomy (NCBI): domain Eukaryota; kingdom Metazoa; phylum Mollusca; class Gastropoda; order Littorinimorpha; family Littorinidae; genus Littorina; species Littorina saxatilis. The sequence goes on along the minus strand of NC_090256.1, from coordinate 525,529 downwards.
TAGTGGACCCCTCTCAGATTTGACACTATATAGTGGACCCCTCTCACATTTGACACTCTTTAGTGGGCCCCTCTCAAATTTGACACTATATAGTGGACCCCTCTCACATTTGACACTGTATAGTGGACCCCTCTCAGATTTGACACTATATAGTGGACCCCTCTCAGATTTGACACTAAAAAGTGGACCCCTCTCAAATTTGACACTATATAGTGGACCCCTCTCACATTTGACACTATATAGTGGACCCCTCTCACATTTGACACTATATAGTGGACCCCTCTCAGATTTGACACTATATAGTGGACCCCTCTCACATTTGACACTCTTTAGTGGGCCCCTCTCAAATTTGACACTATATAGTGGACCCCTCTCACATTTGACACTATATAGTGGACCCCTCTCAGATTTGACACTATATAGTGGACCCCTCTCAGATTTGACACTATATAGTGGACCCCTCTCACATTTGACACTAAATAGAGGACCCCTCTCACATTTGACACTCTTTAGTGGACCCCTCTCAAATTTGACACTATATAGTGGACCCCTCTCACATTTGACACTATATAGTGGACCCCTCTCAGATTTGACACTATATAGCGTGACTAATGTTGCTGCTAGCTTGGTAGCGTGACTAATATTGCTGCTAGCTTGGTAGTGTGACTAATGTTGCTGCTAGCTTGGTAGCGTGACTAATGTTGCTGCTAGCTTGGTAGCGTGACTGATGTTGCTGCTAGCTTGGTAGCGTGACTAATGTTGCTGCTAGCTTGGTAGCGTGACTAATATTGCTGCTAGCTTGGTAGCGTGACTAATGTTGCTGCTAGCTTGGTAGCGTGACTAATGTTGCTGCTAGCTTGGTAGCGTGACTAATGTTGCTGCTAGCTTGGTAGCGTGACTAATATTGCTGCTAGCTTGGTAGCGTGACTAATATTGCTGCTAGCTTGGTAGCGTGACTAATGTTGCTGCTAGCTTGGTAGCGTGACTAATGTTGCTGCTAGCTTGGTAGCGTGACTAATGTTGCTGCTAGCTTGGTAGCGTGACTAATGTTGCTGCTAGCTTGGTAGCGTGACTAATGTTGCTGCTAGCTTGGTAGCGTGACTAATGTTGTTGCTAGCTTGGTAGCGTGACTAATGTTGCTGCTAGCTTGGTAGCGTGACTAATGTTGCTGCTAGCTTGGTAGCGTGACTAATGTTGCTGCTAGCTTGGTAGCGTGACTAATGTTGCTTCTAGCTTGGTAGCGTGACTAATGTTGCTGCTAGCTTGGTAGCGTGACTAATGTTGCTGCTAGCTTTTCACTGGGAGGAGAAAAGAAATGAGAAAAAAAATGTGTACAGAGCCTTTCTATTCTCTTCAAATGTATCCCTGTGTGATAATTGTAATAAGTATGATGATAATGTGGATAATGCTAGTGGTTGTAATTGCAGGAATTCACCAGTGTGTATGGAGTAGGGCCTGCAACTGCAAAGAAATGGATTGAGAAGGGCTGGAAGTCTATTGATGATGTCAGGAAAAGTGGTACTGTCTTCAAAGATGAACGCATTGTTTGGGGTAAGCGTTCATACCAATTATTATTGGCCTGTGCTCAATCAATTGCATTTTATGCAATCATGTTTGTACATATATAAGTGACACCACGCAAAGTGACATTCTTGTTGTTGACACACTGACTCACATGCACAAATACGCACACACGCACGCACACACATACACACACACACACACACACACACACACACACACACACACACACACACACACACACACTTGATGAAAGAAGAATGTTAGAACAAGTTGATTTAGTCAATCTGTGGGGCTAAAACTAAAACAATCAACACTAAAAACCAGTTGTCACTGAGACTTCAGGTTACAGTTAGTCTTGGCTAGCCATTCCCAAAGACCGAGAGATGGGTCATCTTCATCTCCATGAAGTATGCAAACATCATGTCTATTTCATCCATTTTCTTTAATTGTGAGCACATAGTTTCAGAGGGAACATGACATATCCATATATTTTTCAATTCAGGAAATGATAGGGAATGCAATTTCTTTTAGATCTATTACACAATTGTAATTTTGATAAGAATGTTGAGATTTTTAATGAAAAAACTTAATTACGTCACCACAATGCGGCTTCAACTTTTGCAAAAAGACAGATATGACTTTATCAAAGACATTTATCCAAAAAAAGGTATCAGGAAGTGCTTCCATGTAAAGTTTCATAAAGATCTGTCCGGTCGTTTTTCTGGAAATGCTCTGCACACACAGACATACACACACACACACACACACACACACACACACACACACACACACACACACACACACACACACACACACACACACATACACACACACACAAACACCACCACCACCCTCATCTTGAGCCCTGGTCTATCTGAAAACATTTAGTCAAAACTTCAATAAATGTAAAAAAGGGGGGGGGGGGGTGGGGGGGGGGACGAGGGGGGAAGAGAATTTGAAAGAGAGATTTCTGTACTTTTTATGGCCAAAAGGATAAGTGATAGATTCTGTATTTTGTATCTAATCTTCAAACCTGAAAGACAAATGATTCCCCCCCCCCCCCCCCCCCCCCCCAAAGGAGAAAAGTTTAGAGTTCAGAGGGTAAGAAAGGGTGAACAAGTTATTTACATCTAGCTAGCCTAGCATCCCATTTGTCTGAGGGATCAACTTTACATAGGTTCAACAAGTTATTTACATCTAGCTAGACTAGCATCCCATTTGTCTGAGGGATCAACTTTACATAGGTTCAACAAGTTATTTACATCTAGCTAGACTAGCATCCCATTTGTCTGAGGGATCAACTTTACATAGGTTCAACAAGTTATTTACATCTAGCTAGACTAGCATCCCATTTGTCTGAGGGATCAACTTTACATAGGTTCAACAAGTTATTTACATCTAGCTAGACTAGCATCCCATTTGTCTGAGGGATCAACTTTACATAGGTTCAACAAGTTATTTACATCTAGCTAGACTAGCATCCCATTTGTCTGAGGGATCAACTTTACATAGGTTCAACAAGTTATTTACATCTAGCTAGACTAGCATCCCATTTGTCTGAGGGATCAACTTTACATAGGTTCAACAAGTTATTTACATCTAGCTAGACTAGCATCCCATTTGTCTGAGGGATCAACTTTACATAGGTTCAACAAGTTATTTACATCTAGCTAGACTAGCATCCCATTTGTCTGAGGGATCAACTTTACATAGGTTCAACAAGTTATTTACATCTAGCTAGACTAGCATCCCATTTGTCTGAGGGATCAACTTTACATAGGTTCAACAAGTTATTTACATCTAGCTAGACTAGCATCCCATTTGTCTGAGGGATCAACTTTACATAGGTTCAACAAGTTATTTACATCTAGCTAGACTAGCATCCCATTTGTCTGAGGGATCAACTTTACATAGGTTCAAAAGAGGGCACGTGCAAAATCAAAAACAAACAAAACCAAACCTGAGAAACATACTTGTGCAATTGCATGTCATTAAAAACTTTAGAATTGTGCATATCTCTTTGGTTTCTCGAAAAATACATACACTCAAGCGATGTTGTTTGTCTTGGCTGTGATTGCAGGACTAGCGTTTCACGAGGATCTGACGAGCCCCGTAAGTAAAGATGAGGCAGAGACCTTTGTCAGGCTTGTCAGGGCAGAGGCGGAGAAAATTCGAACCAGGGTCATCACTACTCTTACTGGGGGATTTCGGAGGTAAATGCCCTGTGGTAGCAGTAGGGGTGTATGTGCATGGGAGGAAAAGTGAACGCATGTGGGCGATATATGTGCGTGTGTGTGTGTGTGTGTGTTTCTCTGTATGTTTGTGTGTATGTGTGTGTTCCTGTGTGTGTGTGTGTCTGTGTGCTGTGTGTGTGTGTTCCTGTGTGTGTGTGTGTGTGTTCCTGTGTGTGTGTGTGTGTGTGTGTGTGTGTGTGTGTGTGTGTGTGTGTGTGTGTGTGTGTCTGTGCTGTGTGTGTGTTCCTGTGTGTGTGTGTTCCTGTGTGTTCCTGTGTGTGTGTGTGTGTGTGTGTGTGTGTGTGTTCCTCTGTGTGTGTGTGTTCCTGTGTGTGTGTGTTCCTTCCTGTGTGTGTGTTCCTGTGTGTGTGTGTGTGTGTGTGTGTGTGTGTGTGTGTGTTTTTCCCAACTTGAACCCCTGTGCCATATTGACCGGTATCGCCTTTTGTATGGCTAAAGAAGAAAAGGACAACACAACAAAAAGCATAGCAACGAATGAAAAGACCAAGAAAACCCCAACCAGCCAACCAAACAAAGAGACACAGAAGCAAAAGAAAAAGAAGAAAACAGATCAACCAAGGCTTAAAGTCATGACCATATTGATACATCAATCAAGGCTTAAAGTCATGACCATATTGATACATCAATCAAGGCTTAAAGTCATGACCATATTGATACATCAACCAAGGCTTAAAGTCATGACCATATTGATACATCAATCAAGACTTAGTCATGACCATATTGATACATCAACCAAGGCTTAAAGTCATGACCATATTGATACATCAATCAAGGCTTAGAGTCATGACCATATTGATACATCAATCAAGACTTAGAGTCATGACCATATTGATACATCAATCAAGGCTTAAAGTCATGACCATATTGATACATCAACCAAGGCTTAAAGTCATGACCATATTGATACATCAATCAAGACTTAAAGTCATGACCATATTGATACATCAATCAAGGCTTAAAGTCATGACCATATTGATACATCAACCAAGGCTTAAAGTCATGACCATATTGATACATCAATCAAGGCTTAAAGTCATGACCATATTGATACATCAACCAAGGCTTAAAGTCATGACCATATTGATACATCAATCAAGACATAGAGTCATGACCATATTGATACATCAATCAAGGCTTAAAGTCATGACCATATTGATACATCAATCAAGGCTTAAAGTCATGACCATATTGATACATCAATCAAGGCTTAAAGTCATGACCATATTGATACATCAACCAAGGCTTAAAGTCATGACCATATTGATACATCAATCAAGGCTTAAAGTCATGACCATATTGATACATCAATCAAGGCTTAAAGTCATGACCATATTGATACATCAATCAAGGCTTAGAGTCATGACCATATTGATACATCAATCAAGGCTTAAAGTCATGACCATATTGATACATCAATCAAGGCTTAAAGTCATGACCATATTGATACATCAATCAAGGCTTAAAGTCATGACCATATTGATACATCAATCAAGGCTTAAAGTCATGACCATATTGATACATCAATCAAGGCTTAAAGTCATGACCATATTGATACATCAATCAAGGCTTAAAGTCATGACCATATTGATACATCAATCAAGGCTTAAAGTCATGACCATATTGATACATCAATCAAGGCTTAAAGTCATGACCATATTGATACATCAACCAAGGCTTAAAGTCATGACCATATTGATACATCAATCAAGACTTAGAGTCATGACCATATTGATACATCAATCAAGACTTAGAGTCATGACCATATTGATACATCAATCAAGGCTTAAAGTCATGACCATATTGATACATCAATCAAGACTTAGAGTCATGACCATATTGATACATCAATCAAGACTTAGAGTCATGACCATATTGATACATCAATCAAGACTTAGAGTCATGACCATATTGATTCATCAATCAAGGCTTAAAGTCATGACCATATTGATACATCAATCAAGACTTAAAGTCATGACCATATTGATACATCAATCAAGGCTTAAAGTCATGACCATATTGATACATCAATCAAGACTTAGAGTCATGACCATATTGATACATCAATCAAGACTTAAAGTCATGACCATATTGATACATCAATCAACAAATCAGCAGCTTGAGTTAAAAAAAAAGTAAGTAACCTTGAAGCTGAGATTTGCTTTGACAATTTTGGTAAAACTTAAAAGTCTTTTGAAAAAGGGGAGTCACGCAGAATCACACATGATAATTTGCAGACTTGTGTGAACCCAGGGGATGCGTATGCAGCAGGTTTAGAAGGTCAGTCGACATTTATTTTGTGCTCTTTTTAAGGTATAATAAAGAAAACGAGAAAGGAACAGGCTGAATTAACAGCCTCTCAAATTAAAAAAAAGAACAGCATGAAGATCCCCAATTAGAGTGGAATGTTGACGATATGATAGCACAAACGGCATTTGAAGTAGGATCTATAAAGAACAATAATTAAATCGCACCTGCGATAGGAATACTGAAGTGGCACTGACGCGTGTGTGTTGAGAAGCGTCTGTCAAGTCGGATTCTGATTTTCAAAAAATCCTAGTTAGGCAGAAGAGAACTCAATCGATTTGTACTGAGTTCAACTGTATTATCTTTTTGTCCTGTGAATAGATATATTCTTATGATTCTGAGAGTTTACAATGGGTGGGGGGTTTATTGAACTTTATTTCATAGTGATATAAAGGCAATATAGACTTGACCTCTCTGTCTGTCTGCCTGTATATCTGTCTGTCTTTCTCACACACACACACACGCACGCACGCACATACGCACGCGCACACACACACGCACACACACACACACACACACACACACACACACACACACACACACACACACACACACACACACACACACACACACACACACACACACACACATACACACACACACACACACATACACACACACATACACACACATACACACCCATGGCACAAGTGATGTTTTTCACACATTCTCTCTCACCTCATCATTTTGCAACTGTGTACAGATTTGATAGAGAATGAAATACGTATACGTTAAAAGAAAAGAGTATACAAAACTTGGAATAGATTGTCTAAGAAAAAGACCATTAATTTTGTTGTAATTTAAAAACAAAAAATTTTTTATTTATTTTTTTTTTTTTGGGGGGGGGGGGGGGGAGGGGTTCTTGGGTGTCTACTTAAACTTTTTTCGATGCTTTACATTAAAGAAGCGTATTCTCATCAAACTCTGTAAATTGACGGATTTGTTGAGGAGCACTGAGTTAACCTTAGTTCGTTGCTCCTTAACTTAGCAGATTTTGACTAGAATAGGTTCCTTTGCTGTAAAACGTCATCACAATTCCAACATTGGATTTAGCGATGTGCTGAGAAAGACCGTGTGCTCAGGTAAAATTGCGTGTTCTCAAGCGCATGAAGGGGGAATGTCCTCAATAAAAATAAAATAAAAAAAAGGCGATCGAGGAAGAGCATCGGTCCGACAGTGGAAGAGAAAGGAGATTCGGAGAATAAAAGAAATGGTAATTAGGGAAGAAGTAACAACAGGACAAGACAAAAAATGTAATGGTTAAGCAAGGAGGAGGTAATAAGAACAGAGAGAGACAGAATTGAATTGAATTGAACTTTATTTAACAAGGATTAAGATTTAAGGCTTCGCCTTTTCTTACAATCTGTCCTTGGGACGCACAGACAATGACACAATTGAAAAATTAAAAATTAAAAAGTTAAAAAGTCAGAAAACTTCAGCAAGTGATGATAAAGATGACGATGATGATGATGATTGTGCGCGCCTTCGTGAGCGAGGCTGGTACTACATATTGTTCATACGAAATGACAAACACAGGTTACAAGCGATAACGCGCAAAAGTACTGGTTTATTATTTTACATCTGACACTAGGGATCAGTAATGTATAGATATATAGTTACAGTACCACGTAATGCGATACTACGTATTGCGATACTACTTATTGCGGTAAAAAACTTATGGACAGAAAGAAAAAGAGAAAAGAAAACAAATTATTAGACATGGCAAAAGTATCAAAAGCATTAACAAGACACGAGAAGTAAATACAAGAAAAATAAACAATCACAAGACAGGCGAAGACAAACAGACAAGAAAGTTACAATTACCAAACACTCGTTGGTTAGTCCTTCAACAACAATAAAGAGTTACGTTCTGTACGTTCAACAACAATAAAGAATTACGTTCCGTACGTTCAACAATACCATAAGCACTAAGAATACTCAAGAAACTTAGCATACATACGTTTAAAACCAAAATGGCTAGTTTCAGAAAAATACAAAACGTTGACTCATCAGGCCAGGAATACAAAGCAAACTGTCATACCAAAAAAGTCTAACGACAACGTTCCTGCGTTAATCAAAGTCACAAACAAGATATTTACTCATCCACTTTCCCTCAATAACGTTACAAGAAATAAGCCCGTTTACAAACGATCACCACAGACCGCAAGCTTCTTTTACCTAAATTCTTTTAACGTAAGGCTGAAAAAGTCGGAGAAAACGTTTCACTTCGAACTTCGTTAACCACAGAAAACACAAGTTATCATTATAAACATTAGCGACTTTCTAGCGTCTACAAAACATTGCTGTACGTTCACAACACTAGAACAGTTGAACACACAATAAAGAAACACTACAACAAGTCAGACTTTCAACTCACGTTATACATAAACAACTCACAAAGTCATTACAAAATGGCGACCAAAACACAACACAAACAAGTAACAACAAAATTACCTTATGCGCTGTGTGGGTTGACCAGCAGTACCAAAAACGTGTTGCCTCACAAACGAAGGGCACAAAACGATTCACACTTGAGAAACAACTGTCTCCAAGAACATTACGTTGACGTTAAAACATAAGAAACACTCCGTTGGTTCACTTGATAACCTTCATACGTTTACATCAAAACCAAACGCTTCCTAAAACCCTCAGATCGACTGACGAGACAGGAGTCAAGCAGCGGTATTTATGGAAACAAAAACCTAACATGGAATAGTTATTCAAAAGTCAAAGGTCACCGGATTGACCAACCAACAACATTCCTAAGACAGAATCGGGTGAAACTACTATTTTACAACCAATCAGTAACCGATCACGCACTCCGTGCATGCCCAAAACTTAAAACGGTATATTTAACAGAAAGAACATCAAGGAACTAGCTGACATCACAAAGCTAAAAACACGTGAGTCACACGTATTCTAAAACTTGCAACGCAGATTCGCAGGGCTCACCTCAAAATCAAAACACGGAAAATAGCACGTGAATCTCACGGTGTTCTAGAACTAAACGACGCAGTTTGTGACGCTCCGACCAAAACCAGGTCACAACAACTGAACAAGGAGCACGTGAATTTCACGTAAAAATATTAACGCTCCACAAAACGGGTCACAACAAGGTGCCACAATAAAAACACGGTTTACTTCTTTTTACATCGTGCAATGACTTGAGCAAACGTAATTACAACAAAAGTAGGTGACTGCATGCCACATCGGCATGCACACTCCCACCGGAAATTATATTAATATAATTTACTTCAAAAACCTTTGTACAAACATATTCCTTATATCAAAAGAAGAATAACGCAGATTTAGACATTTCCAATTTACAACTCAAAATCATTGTGTTGCAAAACATTTACACAGCACTATTACGGTTCAATCATTTTCAATGTTTCAACACATCTCGTTTCAACTAAATGCCACTGGTCATTTACTCGACGGCATAAAGAAAACGCACCACTTAAAACATAAATGTCCGTTACATCATCTGGTATAAAAACAAACCGCAACAATCTACAACTGTCAAATTGGAAAAACACTCCAAAGTTCAATGTTCTTTCAGTTTGCCTACACAGCTTTGTCTTTGTGATTTTCACGATCTACTAACACAGTCATTTTGTGAATAGGTCGCTCTAATATGCGACTATCACCAGTGGGACGGCCGTGATTGTCTAGATCCTTTGTTCCAACATGCACTTTCACTCGTCTGACCAGTCCATCAGATCCCGGCATCACTTCGACTACACGAGCCATGCACCACTCTGATCTGCACAAGTTCTGGTCATGCAAGACAACAACATCTCCCACCTGTACGTTTGCCTGGGGACGTTGCCAGACACGACGTTTCTGCAAGAGTGAAAGGTACTGGCTCTTCCATAGCAGCCAGAATTCGTCTGCCATCCGCTGGACACAGCGCCAACGTTTCCTGGCGTACAGGTCTGGATCTTCAAACACACCAGGGGGCGGAAGGATGGCACCTGACTTCATGGTGAGGACGTGGTTGGGGGTCAAAGGGCGTGGTCCATCTGCCGATTCCAATGACTCGACAGACAGTGGTCGACTGTTCACGATGGCCATCACCTCGTATAGGAACGTACGAAGTGATGAAGTAGTGAGACGCTGGCCTGATCTTCTGAGAAGACCATTCAGGATGCTGCGTACCGTTCGGATCTGACGCTCCCAAACGCCACCCATGTGACTAGCTGCAGGGGGGTTGAACTTGAACTCACATTTGCTTTCCAGCATCTTTGATGTCAGTCGTTCAGAGTCCATCTCCTTCCATGCCAGTTTGAACTCGTTGCATGCACCTACAAAGTTCGTTCCTTTGTCACACCAAATGCGTGATATGTTTCCTCGCATGGAGACAACAATGCGTAGGGCGTTGATGAAGGAATCACTTGACATGTCATCCAGGGTTTCAATGTGGATTGCCCTAGAGGCAAAACACGTCACGATCAGTCCGTACCTTTTCACCTCCCTACGTCCATCTTTGACGTGAAATGGGCCGAAACAGTCAATGCCACAGTACGTGAACGGTGGGGATGGGTCAAGGCGCTCTAGAGGGAGGTCGGCCATCTTCTGTCCAGCTGGCCCTGAGCGATGCCATCGGCAGTGAACACAGCGGCGCACCAACGAGGAGACGACGTGACGAATGCCAATGATCCAGAAACCGCTGGCTCGTACTTGGTTGATCGTGAACATTCTCCCTTGGTGGGCTATCGCAGCATGACAGTCCTGAGCCACCAGGAAAGAGAAGTGACTGTCTCGAGGTAGTAGTATGGGAAACTTGTCAACTGAAGAGGATGATGAATTTTGAGAGCGACCGTATACTCTCAGTATTCCATCAACGTCCTTGTGAGCGTTGAGTGCCTGAAGCTGGTTACGTAAAGAAGGCGTTGGGCGTTCAAAATGTTCTTTCTGAAGACATACGATGAACTTTTTCTCAGTGACTTCAAGCACTTCAAGGGGAGATGACTGGTGCCCCTTAATGGCATTGCATTTGCGTACCAAAACAGCCATGGCTCTTATCAGAGATGTCTTGGAGGAGAATCGTTGGGCGATCTGCTCAAACGACTGGACAGACACTTCTTTAGAGGTAGTAGCCTTGCACACTTTCACCTCAACATCGTCATCTGGGATCTCGAAAAAGTCATCTGATTCCGGAAGGGACTGGCTCAAGAACGCGGGACCATGGAACCACTCTGATGTCATGAGGTCACTCACAGACAATCCCCGTGATGCATAATCAGCTGGGTTTTCCTTTGTAGAAACATGATTCCACTGACTGGCCTGTGAGAACTGACGTATTTGTTGGACTCTATTTGCGACAAAGACGTGAAAACGCTTGGACTCGTTCTTCAAATAAGCGAGTACAATCATAGAGTCAGTCCAAAAGAAATGTTCAATACTCTCAAAGTCCAGTTCTTCTTGAAGAAATCTTGCCATCTTGACGGAAAGTACCGCTGCCGTTAGTTCCAGACGAGGGACAGTGACGTGTCGAAGCGGAGCCACTCGTGCTTTGGCGACTACAAGCATACTGTGAATGTTGCCTAGATGATTCTCAAAGCGCAGGTACGAACACTGGCCGTATCCTGCTGTAGACGCGTCTGAGAAGTGATGTAGCTCTACATTCTTCACGGTGCCAAAGTCTGTGGGCAAGTAGTTCCTGGGTACCTTGACGCAACCCAGTCGGGATAGATCCTTCAGCCACTCTTCCCAACGTTCTTGAAGCGATGGTGGCAGCGGATCGTCCCAGCCGAGCTCCTGGCGACATAGTTCCTGGAGGATCAATTTTCCAGTCAGCAAAAAGGGGGCCAGAAAACCAAGGGGGTCGTAGACTGATGCAATTGTAGAGAGAACTCCTCTTCTGTTCGAGGGACCCAGTCTGGGGTTGTCAGTGAAACCCAGCGTGTCATCATCAGTGCACCAGTGAAGGCCAAGAGTCCGCTCAATTTCTGGTGTGCTACAAGGGACTGCGAGTTCTGTGGCCTTGGTTGACGTAACTTCAGAGTCGGGGAAGTACTCTAAAAGTTCCTTTGAGTTGGAGACTATCTTGTGCAGCCTCAATTGTCCGTGTTCACAAATTTCTCTAGCCTTCATGAGCACATCTGCTGCTTCTTCAACAGAGTCTTTGGCTTGAAGTCCATCATCGACATAAAAGTCACGCTGCAGAAAGGCTGATGCCTTGGCGCTGATTGTGGCGTTGTCCTTTGCCACCTGCTTGAGGCCGAAGTTTGCGCAGCCTGGAGACGATGTAGCTCCGAAGATGTGCACCTTCATGCGGTAGTCAAGCGGCTGGCCACTCGTATCACCGTCCTTCCACCAAAGGAAGCGCAGAAAGTCTCGATGGGGCTCGGAGACGTGAAACTGGTGGTACATTTTTTCCACGTCACAGGAAAATGCTATGGGACCCTTGCGGAAACGACAGAGAACGCCGGAAAGGGAGCTGATTAGGTCTGGGCCTTGTAGGAGAAGATCGTTCAAGGACGTGCCTAGGTGACGTGCAATAATTTGTTTTCTTTTCTCTTTTTCTTTCTGTTCACAAGTTTTTTACTGTGCGCGCCTTCGTGAGCGAGGCTGGTACTACATATTGTTCATACGAAATGACAAACACAGGTTACAAGCGATAACGCGCAAAAGTACTGGTTTATTATTTTACATCTGACACTAGGGATCAGTAATGTATAGATATATAGTTACAGTACCACGTAATGCGATACTACGTATTGCGATACTACTTATTGCGGTAAAAAACTTATGGACAGAAAGAAAAAGAGAAAAGAAAACAAATTATTAGACATGGCAAAAGTATCAAAAGCATTAACAAGACACGAGAAGTAAATACAAGAAAAATAAACAATCACAAGACAGGCGAAGACAAACAGACAAGAAAGTTACAATTACCAAACACTCGTTGGTTAGTCCTTCAACAACAATAAAGAGTTACGTTCTGTACGTTCAACAACAATAAAGAATTACGTTCCGTACGTTCAACAATACCATAAGCACTAAGAATACTCAAGAAACTTAGCATACATACGTTTAAAACCAAAATGGCTAGTTTCAGAAAAATACAAAACGTTGACTCATCAGGCCAGGAATACAAAGCAAACTGTCATACCAAAAAAGTCTAACGACAACGTTCCTGCGTTAATCAAAGTCACAAACAAGATATTTACTCATCCACTTTCCCTCAATAACGTTACAAGAAATAAGCCCGTTTACAAACGATCACCACAGACCGCAAGCTTCTTTTACCTAAATTCTTTTAACGTAAGGCTGAAAAAGTCGGAGAAAACGTTTCACTTCGAACTTCGTTAACCACAGAAAACACAAGTTATCATTATAAACATTAGCGACTTTCTAGCGTCTACAAAACATTGCTGTACGTTCACAACACTAGAACAGTTGAACACACAATAAAGAAACACTACAACAAGTCAGACTTTCAACTCACGTTATACATAAACAACTCACAAAGTCATTACAAAATGGCGACCAAAACACAACACAAACAAGTAACAACAAAATTACCTTATGCGCTGTGTGGGTTGACCAGCAGTACCAAAAACGTGTTGCCTCACAAACGAAGGGCACAAAACGATTCACACTTGAGAAACAACTGTCTCCAAGAACATTACGTTGACGTTAAAACATAAGAAACACTCCGTTGGTTCACTTGATAACCTTCATACGTTTACATCAAAACCAAACGCTTCCTAAAACCCTCAGATCGACTGACGAGACAGGAGTCAAGCAGCGGTATTTATGGAAACAAAAACCTAACATGGAATAGTTATTCAAAAGTCAAAGGTCACCGGATTGACCAACCAACAACATTCCTAAGACAGAATCGGGTGAAACTACTATTTTACAACCAATCAGTAACCGATCACGCACTCCGTGCATGCCCAAAACTTAAAACGGTATATTTAACAGAAAGAACATCAAGGAACTAGCTGACATCACAAAGCTAAAAACACGTGAGTCACACGTATTCTAAAACTTGCAACGCAGATTCGCAGGGCTCACCTCAAAATCAAAACACGGAAAATAGCACGTGAATCTCACGGTGTTCTAGAACTAAACGACGCAGTTTGTGACGCTCCGACCAAAACCAGGTCACAACAACTGAACAAGGAGCACGTGAATTTCACGTAAAAATATTAACGCTCCACAAAACGGGTCACAACAAGGTGCCACAATAAAAACACGGTTTACTTCTTTTTACATCGTGCAATGACTTGAGCAAACGTAATTACAACAAAAGTAGGTGACTGCATGCCACATCGGCATGCACAATGATGATGATGATGATGATGATGATGATGATAATGATGATGAAGATGAGGCATGAAGAGCATACATATGTGGTTATTCATAAAATCAAATGCATACTATGCAAGTAATTATAAGTACAAGCTGGTAGCAATCGAACATGTAGCAATAGTACAACACAAATATGTTCAGAATATACAATGCACAGCATATCTTTGGCGTAATACTAAATGTGGTAAACCAAAACGCGTTAAACTACTCAGACATTAATTGTTTTTTGACACATTTTTTAAAACTTTTTAATGACTTTAAGTGCTTAAGGGATGATGGAAGTGAATTCCAAACTGATGTACCCGAAAAAGCAAGACTGGTCTTATAAAGGTCAATTCGTGGAATCGGTGGGATCAAGTTGACCGACCCATATCTGTCTGTAGCTTTATTAAATAATGATGTAATGTAAATCGGCACTTTACTGTAATACAATTTGTGCATGAAAATGGCTTTGTTTAACTTGAGATGCTTTTCCAGTGGAAGAAAGTTAAGAATTTTTAATTTCATATCTGTTGGGGCATTATCCTTTACGATGAGTTTAGCCGAGCGACGATAGAGAGAGTCTAATTTTTTCAAGTGGACATCACTGCTGCCATCCCAGAGCGTCGAAACATAATTGATGTGAGGCATTACATGAGCTTGGTGGAACATTTCCAGAGTCCTTCTGTCCGTAAATTGCTTTAACTTGGATAGGAGGAAAACGTTCTTGGCTACTTTCTTGCAAATATGGTGTAATTGTGCCTGCAACTTGAATTCACAATCAATAATTACCCCTAAAACGCGATGCTGTTGAACTTGTTCAATTGATTGCGTACCAATAGTAAGATTTAGTTTGAGTGGAGAAATCTGGTGTTTTTGTCTGGTTGCAATTACCATACTTTTAGTTTTTATTAGGTGGACAAGCATAGCATTGGTACTACACCAGTTATTTACATCGTTTAAAGCTGTTTGAAGGGAGGACTCTATTACTGGAACAGACTTTCCATTTGAATGAAGAGAAGAATCGTCCGCAAAAAAATCACTTTTTACATTACTATCAGAAATGTGCAGTGGCAGATCATTGATATACAGACAGAACAAGATCGGCCCAAGCACTGACCCTTGAGGCACCCCGCATTTCACAGTCTCCTCAGTAGATATTTTACAGTTTAGGGCAGTATATTGAGATCTGTCCTGTAAATAGAAAGCAAAAAAGTTACACACTGAACTGTTTCTGATATACAACTGTAATTTCTTCAATAAAATTGAATGATCAACAAGATCAAACGCTTTCTTTAAATCAAGAAACACAGCACAACTGATTTCAGATCGGTTTGTTGCAGACAACCAGGTGTCGCATAGCGTGGTAAGGGCGCTGTGACAAGAGTGATTTGTTCGAAAACCAGATTGAAATTGATGGAAAAGGTTTCTGCTTTCTATGTACGCGAGCACATGTTTGTGAATATGATTTTCCAATGGTTTGGATACAATGGGTAATAAGGAAATGGGTCTAACATTATTTGGGTCGGATAAATTTTCACCTTTATTGGGTGGAATTACTTTTGCTCTCTTTAATAAACTAGGTACAGTATTTTGCTTTGTGCAGAGATTATACACATAGGTGAGTGGCTCCACAATATATGGTAGAGCTAATTTGGCCAAGTAAGCAGGAATCTTGTCAGGACCCATGGATTTTTTATTTTCAAGGCCTTCTAGCGCCTTACCTACCTCATGCACTGCCATGTCTGGAATAGTAAAAACATCGTCTGGTTTACATTTGTCATAACAAAAATCATGTAATTTTGAGAGAGAGACTTCAAGGTCAGAATCAGGACTGTCGCATTTTGCAGATTCATTTAGCCTATTGGCAAGGGACAAAAAATGGTTATTAAAATCTTCAGGGGAGATGGTTGGGGCAGACCGATTTGAGTTCTGTTTAGATTTACCTAATATGTTATTAACAGCACGGAA
Organism: Littorina saxatilis; assembly: GCF_037325665.1. Lineage (NCBI taxonomy): Eukaryota > Metazoa > Mollusca > Gastropoda > Littorinimorpha > Littorinidae > Littorina > Littorina saxatilis. The sequence goes on along the minus strand of NC_090256.1, from coordinate 509,168 downwards.
AACTGTTGCAATATCTTTTTTGTCCTCGATTAATTGATTACAATAATTTGCTTTTGCTTGACGTGTTAATTCTGTCACTTTATTCCTTTGTTTCTTAAAGTCAGACTTCATGTTGTTTGCTTTGTAAAAATTACGCAGGGACATGGCTTCAATAATCTGTTCCGTCAACCATGGGGGAAGAGATGGATATTTCACTCTGTGGTGACGTAGTGGGGCATGCTTATCCACTATAGGATAAAGTATATCTAAAAGGGCGCCTAATGCCTCGTCAGCAACAACATCACTGGGCGAAAAGTCGCGTTTTGTATCTTACAAAACTACTCAAAATCCCAACAAAACTTCAAGTTTCAATGGGTTTATTACATTTTGGTGTTCACGACAACGCCAGATTTTGATTGGATTTTGTTGAAGTTATCGCAGCGAAATTGCCTGGAATTTCAGCGCGTTTTGCGACGGTCAAAACATCATGTTAAACCATGTTACAGCATGTCTGTAACATGCAAAAATTCCAAGTTTTGATGGCATTAAAGCTTTGGTTTAACGCCAAGTAACATCATGTTATCGTAGACTTAACTTGCAAAACTGCTTGTTTTGGTGGTGTTACAGCTTGCTTGTAATGTGATTAACATCATGTTATCGTAGACTTAACTTGCAAAACTGCTTGTTTTGGTGGTGTTACAGCTTGCTTGTAATGTGATTAACATCATGTTATCGTAGACTTAACTTGCAAAACTGCTTGTTTTGGTGGTGTTACAGCTTGCTTGTAATGTGATTAACATCATGTTATTGCTGGTATAACATGCAAAACCCCCATGCTATGTTGGTGTTAAAGCTTGCTCAAATGCCTATTAACTCCATGTTATGTTGGTGTTAAAGCTTGCTCAAATGCCTATTAACACCATTTTAGTTGGTGTAAGGCTTGATTATTAATGTAAAAAAACACCATGTTATGACGTTCACATAATTGTTTTCCACTGGATGGAATTTTGTGGAAAAGAAAGCATGTTGTTTGGGAATTGTGTGCGGGTTTCATGCTTGGATATTGCACTATGCTGACTTGTCACAGGTCAATTTACATTTAACAATATTAGTTTTCAAATGCATCATCCTTCACACATTATGTAAACATCTTTAACATTAACACTTTGGTTGTAACATGATTGCACTTTATTCAAACAGGAAAAAAACAAAAATGCTGATTCACAATGTACAATAGCAAAGGACTATTTTGAGTGGAGACAGTGTTCATCCACACTATAGATGCCCTGTGAAAACATTGGCCATAGATATGTGAATTACTTCCCTTGGGTATGAACATTTATGAATGATTAAATGG
>NC_090256.1:479925-502425 GCF_037325665.1 Littorina saxatilis | reverse complement strand
ATCTTTGCCGTATGGCACCTGCATGGATTTTGAGTTAACCTGTTGGATACACGTGACGTTTCAAATTTTTGTCTCCGTTAAAATTATTGCAAATCCATGAAGGTTTATCACAGCAATCAACATTTTATGTAAACGTATATAGATAAAGAGTAATACTACGAATTGTAGACGGTCGAAATAAGAAGAAAAAGGAAGAAAAGTTTAAAAAACGTACCTCTTTTTTTGTTTTGCCGCGGTTGCTATTTTTCTTGCTGGAATAACATCAAGGAAAGTCACTAGACATTTCTGCAAAACAATTGTTCATGAATTGTTTCCCGTTGATCGCATATTGAGGTGTTCCAAGTTAGCCGACTGTTCCGGGATTGGCGACTTTCCCTTAAATGTTGTATTTTCGCCATACGGGACTTGTTTTTACTGTGATAGAGTCAGACCTAAACGAAACTAGTTTTAAGCATGGCTATTGCCCGTATACACTGAGAAAGTCAGCAAACTTTCATCGGTCCCTTCTAGCCATATAGGCTGTAGGGACGATACCAAAAACCCACAATAACCAACCTACCGCTCTCTGTCTCCAGAGGCAAGAGCAGCGGACACGATGTAGACATCCTCTTCAGCCACCCCACAGAAGGTCAGGAGAAGGGACTGCTCCCAGCTCTCCTGCAGGCGTTGGAGAGGCAAGGCCTGGTGCTGATGGGCCAGCTGGAGGCCACCACGTACACGCATGGGTGCCTTCGGTCCGACGCCAGAACCGACCACTACGAAAAGTGGCTGGGCATGTGTAAGTTCCCTAAGAAAAACTCAGCCGGAGTGAAATCACAAAGGAGCGGCTCGGCAGCCTCAGCTCAAGGTGTTGAAACCTCAGACGCAAAGCCTGGAGAAGTCTCTGGAGAATCTCGCGGCGGTGCTGAAGCGACGAAGAAAACAGACTCTGAAAACGAGACTGAAATGTCCTTAGATCAAACAGCAAAGCCAAAGGCTGGCGAAGTATCTGACGAATTTGGCGTTGAAGCGAAGAAGAAAGCACTTTGTACAGACAATCCCGAAGCGCCAAGTGGTCGAACGCCAGAGGCGCTGGGTGAAGGCAAACGGGAGGAACAAGAACAAGAGGAGGAGAACAGAGACCTTCAACCCAAAGTCAAACGGCAGAAGACCACCAGCAGTCCCCGGGAGCTAGCAGAATCTGACAGACAGTGGCGGGTTCGCCGGGTGGACCTGATCGTTGCTCCCTACTCTCAGTACTTGTATGCACTGGTAGGCTGGACGGGCAACAAGCAGTTCAACAGAGACCTGCGCACCTACTGCAAGAAAGAGCTCAACATGAAGCTCACCAGCCATGGCCTCTGGGACAACACTACGGTGAGAGAATTGAATTGAATTGAATTGAACTTTATTTAACAAGGATTAAATTTAAGGCTACGCAGCATGCAGCATAACCTGGCCTTCCCTCTCATGGCTGTATGTGTACTTTGTCATGCAGCATAACCTGGCCTTCCCTCTCATGGCTGTATGTGTACTTTGTCATGCAACATAACCTGGACTTCCCTCTCATGGCTGTATGTGTACTGTGTCACGCAGCATAACCTGGACTTCCCTCTCATGGCTGTATGTGTACTTTGTCATGCAGCATAACCTGGACTTCCCTCTCATGGCTGTATGTGTACTTTGTCATGCAGCATAACCTGGCCTTCCCTCTCATGGCTGTATGTGTACTTGGTCATGCAACATAACCTGGACTTCCCTCTCATGGCTGTATGTGTACTTTGTCATGCAGCATAACCTGGCCTTCCCTCTCATGGCTGTATGTGTACTTTGTCATGCAGCATAACCTGGACTTCCCTCTCATGGCTGTATGTGTACTTTGTCATGCAGCATAACCTGGCCTTCCCTCTCATGGCTGTATGTGTACTTGGTCATGCAACATAACCTGGACTTCCCTCTCATGGCTGTATGTGTACTTTGTCATGCAGCATAACCTGGCCTTCCCTCTCATGGCTGTATGTGTACTTTGTCATGCAGCATAACCTGGACTTCCCTCTCATGGCTGTATGTGTACTTTGTCATGCAGCATAACCTGGACTTCCCTCTCATGGCTGTATGTGTACTTTGTCATGCAGCATAACCTGGACTTCCCTCTCATGGCTGTATGTGTACTTTGTCATGCAGCATAACCTGGCCTTCCCTCTCATGGCTGTATGTGTACTTGGTCATGCAACATAACCTGGACTTCCCTCTCATGGCTGTATGTGTACTTTGTCATGCAGCATAACCTGGCCTTCCCTCTCATGGCTGTATGTGTACTTTGTCATGCAGCATAACCTGGACTTCCCTCTCATGGCTGTATGTGTACTTTGTCATGCAGCATAACCTGGCCTTCCCTCTCATTGTTGTATGTGTACTTGGTCATGCAACATAACCTGGACTTCCCTCTCATGGCTGTATGTGTACTTTGTCATGCAGCATAACCTGGCCTTCCCTCTCATGGCTGTATGTGTACTTGGTCATGCAACATAACCTGGACTTCCCTCTCATGGCTGTATGTGTACTTTGTCATGCAGCATAACCTGGCCTTCCCTCTCATGGCTGTATGTGTACTTTGTCATGCAACATAACCTGGACTTCCCTCTCATGGCTGTATGTGTACTTTGTCATGCAACATAACCTGGACTTCCCTCTCATGGCTGTATGTGTACTTTGTCATGCAGCATAACCTGGCCTTCCCTCTCATGGCTGTATGTGTACTTTGTCATGCAGCATAACCTGGACTTCCCTCTCATGGCTGTATGTGTACTTTGTCATGCAGCATAACCTGGACTTCCCTCTCATGGCTGTATGTGTACTTTGTCATGCAGCATAACCTGGACTTCCCTCTCATGGCTGTATGTGTACTTTGTCATGCAGCATCACCTGGCCTTCCCTCTCATGGCTGCATGTATGTGTACTTTGTCATGCAGCATAACCTGGCCTTCCCTCTCATGGCTGTATGTGTACTTGGTCATGCAACATAACCTGGACTTCCCTCTCATGGCTGTATGTGTACTTGGTCATGCAACATAACCTGGACTTCCCTCTCATGGCTGTATGTGTACTTTGTCATGCAGCATAACCTGGCCTTCCCTCTCATGGCTGTATGTGTACTTGGTCATGCAACATAACCTGGACTTCCCTCTCATGGCTGTATGTGTACTTTGTCATGCAGCATAACCTGGCCTTCCCTCTCATGGCTGTATGTGTACTTGGTCATGCAACATAACCTGGACTTCCCTCTCATGGCTGTATGTGTACTTTGTCATGCAGCATAACCTGGCCTTCCCTCTCATGGCTGTATGTGTACTTGGTCATGCAACATAACCTGGACTTCCCTCTCATGGCTGTATGTGTACTTTGTCATGCAGCATAACCTGGCCTTCCCTCTCATGGCTGTATGTGTACTTTGTCATGCAGAATAACTTGGACTTCCCTCTCATGGCTGCATGTATGTGTACTTTGTCATGCAGCATAACCTGGCCTTCCCTCTCATGGCTGTATGTGTACTTTGTCATGCAGCATAACCTGGCCTTCCCTCTCATGGCTGTATGTGTACTTTGTCATGCAGCAATATAACCTGGAATTCCCTCTCATGGCTGTATGTGTACTTTGTCATGCAGCATAACCTGGCCTTCCCTCTCATGGCTGTATGTGTACTTTGTCATGCAACATAACCTGGCCTTCCCTCTCATGGCTGTATGTGTACTTTGTCATGCAGCATAACCTGGACTTCCCTCTCATGGCTGTATGTGTACTTGGTCATGCAGCATAACCTGGACTTCCCTCTCATGGCTGTATGTGTACTTGGTCATGCAACATAACCTGGACTTCCCTCTCATGGCTGTATGTATACTTGGTCATGCAACATAACCTGGACTTCCCTCTCATGGCTGTATGTGTACTTTGTCATGCAGAATAACTTGGACTTCCCTCTCATGGCTGCATGTATGTGTACTTTGTCGTGCAGCATAACCTGGCCTTCCCTCTCATGGCTGTATGTGTACTTTGTCATGCAGCATAACCTGGACTTCCCTCTCATGGCTGTATGTGTACTTTGTCATGCAACATAACCTGGACTTCCCTCTCATGGCTGTATGTGTACTTTGTCATGCAGCATAACCTGGCCTTCCCTCTCATGGCTGTATGTGTACTCTGTCATGCAACATAACCTGGACTTCCCTCTCATGGCTGTATGTGTACTCTGTCATGCAACATAACATGGACTTCCCTCTCATGGCTGTATGTGTACTCTGTCATGCAACATAACATGGACTTCCCTCTCATGGCTGTATGTGTACTTTGTCATGCAACATAACATGGACTTCCCTCTCATGGCTGTATGTGTACTTTGTCATGCAACATAACATGGACTTCCCTCTCATGGCTGTATGTGTACTCTGTCATGCAACATAACCTGGCCTTCCCTCTCATGGCTGTATGTGTACTTTGTCATGCAACATAACCTGGACTTCCCTCTCATGGCTGTATGTGTACTTTGTCATGCAGCATAACCTGGACTTCCCTCTCATGGCTGTATGTGTACTTTGTCATGCAACATAACCTGGACTTCCCTCTCATGGCTGTATGTGTACTTTGTCATGCAGCATAACCTGGCCTTCCCTCTCATGGCTGTATGTGTACTCTGTCATGCAGCATAACCTGGACTTCCCTCTCATGGCTGTATGTGTACTTTGTCATGCAGCATAACCTGGACTTCCCTCTCATGGCTGTATGTGTACTTTGTCATGCAGCATAACCTGGCCTTCCCTCTCATGGCTGTATGTGTACTTTGTCATGCAACATAACCTGGCCTTCCCTCTCATGGCTGTATGTGTACTTTGTCATGCAGCATAACCTGGACTTCCCTCTCATGACTGTATGTGTACTTTGTCATGCAGCATAACCTGGACTTCCCTCTCATGGCTGTATGTGTACTTTGTCATGCAACATAACCTGGCCTTCCCTCTCATGGCTGTATGTGTACTTTGTCATGCAGCATAACCTGGACTTCCCTCTCATGGCTGTATGTGTACTTTGTCATGCAGCATAACCTGGCCTTCCCTCTCATGGCTGTATGTGTACTTTGTCATGCAACATAACCTGGACCTATGTTCCCTCTCATGGCTGTATGTGTACGGCTATTCTCCAGCGCATTGCCTTTAAGTACGTGCCCACAAAACTTCGGCCAAAACAAAGCAACACACAAGTAATACCCACCAAAAAACATTTTTCCCAAGACAAAGAAATGAACAAGTCATACCCTTGAAAAAAGACACATGGATAGATGCTGCCAGGCCGGTACATTCACCTGCTCCTTTGGCGAAATTAAGGCCAGTTTCAGCTGGAACCTTAGCGCACTCCAACAGACTGTCTCAGACTCACCGATAATGGTATAATAAAGACAAGATGAAGGTCTGAGCCCGTGACGTTATTAATGTCTCAGTCTTAGCTGCCGTTGATGCCGAAAGAATAACTACCAAACCGTCAGCGCAAGGATTTTATTTTCTCGTTTATCGACGAACGGGAGACTATTAATCTTGCATCCAGACCAGATTTTCATGTCTGGGGATTTCATGGACTGTCCGAAGTTCAAGAGTTGTTACACTATACATGTACATCCTTGTACATGATGTATTCGTTTTAGGAAATATTTTTGGACACTCTGTTCTGGGTGTAAAGAACGTTTGTTTCGGTTGGGTGTTGGGGTTATGACAGCGTTAGACGTAGGAAGGGGGTAGGTGTTGGGGTTATGACAGCGTTAGACGTAGGAAGGGGGTAGGTGTTGGGGTTATGACAGCGTTAGACGTAGGAAGGGGGTAGGTGTTGGGGTTATGACAGCGTTAGACGTAGGAAGGGGGTAGGTGTTGGGGTTATGACAGCGTTAGACGTAGGAAGGGGGTAGGTGTGTTTAATGTGTACAGTTTGAAGAAAGGGGCGATCGACATTCTGTAGAGCATTAGTTCTCTTTGTCCGATGCGTGTACTACGTCAAGTGGAAACACTCCAATGAGTTACCTAGACAGATAGACTTACACCCATACATACATACATACCACATACATACATACATACATACATACATACATACATACATACATACATACATACATACATACATACATACATACATACATACATACATACATACATACATACATACACCCATACACCCATACATACATACATACATACATACATCTATATATATATACGACTAGTGTCTGTGTGTCTGTCTGTCTGTCTGTCTGTGTGTCTGTCTGTCTGTGCGCGATGCACGGCCAAAGTTCTCGATGGATCTGCTTCAAATTTGGTGGGCTTATTCAGAGAGACCCCGGACACAACCTCATCGATGAGATATGTCAACACGTGCTCTCAGCACGCAGCGCTGAACCGATTTTGGTTTTTCTCTGTTTTTCTCTGGATCCATTCCCAGTAACTCTTCCTTATCTTCTCCAGTGTTTTCAGCGTTTATCTCCCTTCCTTCGTGTGGCTTCAATCCATATTCCCGTTACTACGTTACTCTTTTTAGAATGTCACGATTGCACCCGTAAGTTGTTCTTACTGTAAAAGTAAAAAGGTCGAATCAATTTATAGCCACGCAAAAAATACACTATCTATCTCTATATATTTATAGATATAGATATACATATATATATACGGCTTCTGTGTGTGTTTGTGTGTGTGTGTGTGGGCAACACCTGTGGATTGTAAAGTTCTGTTTGTGGTGTGGTCTAGCGGCATTAGTGTGTCAGTAAGTTCAAGCCTTCCTTCGAGAAGCCATAACAGTTAATCTCAATCCCGTTTGAGTGGACTTCGCCTTCAAAGGTGATTGTGGTGTTTAGGCACTCTGTTACATTTGGCGTCGTCGACAGCGATGGGACTCGACATGAAATGTTCAGGCCACTGAATCATTTTCGTGCTGTTCCCATTCCACCTGGGAGTGACCTAAGTTCATTCAAAGGGGGTCGAGTGTGACAGGGAGACTACCGTCGCCCTTCACAGCAGACTCTGCAGAGTTGTTCGCCTTAGAAGTTGTGGGCTTTCCTTGCATGTACCCGTAACTTACTGTAAAAGTGAAAAGGTCGAATCAATTTATAGCCACGCGAAAAATCCACTGTCATCTATCTCTATATATTTATAGATATAGATAGATATATACGGCTTCTGTGTCTGTGTCTATGTGTGTGTGTGTGTGTGTGTGTGTGTGTGTGTGTGGCGGAGGCAACACCTGTTGATTGTAGAGTTCTGTTTGTGATGGGGTCTGGCGACTTTTGTCTGTCTGTATGTTCTGGCATTTGAGAAGCCATAACAGATAATATAGGGCTTAGAAATAAGCTCTAAAATTCTCAATCCCGTTTGACAGGACTTCGCCTTCAAAGGTGATTGTGGTGAACCGCCACGCTGGCTGTCTCTGTCTCGCGATTCACCCCGGCGAAGCCGGGTATTCCTCTAGTACATACATACATACATACATACATACATACATACATACATACATACATACATACATACATACATACATACATACATACATACATACATACATACATACATACATACATACATACATACATACATACATACACGTGCGCACGAAAGCTCGCACACACACACACACACACACACACACACACACACACACACACGCACGCACACACACATACACACGAACACACACACGCACACACATACACACGCACTCACACACACACACACACACACACACACACACACACACACACACACACACACACACACACTCACAACCACCACCACCATCACCCACTCCACCATCGACCCCAAAACAGACAAAGCCCTTTGTGGACAGAACAAATTATAAACCTCTGGCAGTCGAACAATAACCCCCACTCCCCAGAGAGTCTCAAACGGTCCACTGACCCACTACGGCTTGATGCTACAGCACTTCATTTTCCGCTTTTCGCTCACAGTCATCCGCCTCCCCAGAGATGTTCTTCTCGCCTAAAGAGGGTTGCAACCATTTATTCCCGCCAAATTCAGGATGCAGCAGGCTGTCTCGTGAGACAATAGAGAAATGTGTTTTTATTCCCTGTTGGCGCATTTCCTGGGATAGGAGCCTACGTGGAGGCTGTTCAGTTACTATCTCACTGTAGTTGGTCGTGTGGTTTTGTTTTTCGCTTTTATTTTTTGTTTTTGTTCATTCTTTCTGTTTTAACGTAGAGGGGGAATCGAGACGAGGGTCGTGGTGTATGTGTGTGTGTGTGTGTGTGTGTGTGTGTGTGTGTGTGTCTGTGTCTGTGTGTGTGTGTGTGTGTGTGTGTGTGTGTGTGTGTGTGTGTGTGTGTGTGTGTGTGTGTGTAGAGCGATTCAGACCAAACTACTGGACCGATCTTTATGAAATTTGACATGAGAGTTCCTGGGAATGTTATCCCCGGACGTTTTTTTTTTTAGATAAATACCTTTGATGACGTCATATCCGGCTTTTTGTAAAAGTTGAGGCGGCACTGTCACACCCTCATTTTTCAATCAAATTGATTGAAATTTTGGCCAAGCAATCTTCGACGAAGGCCGGACTTCGGTATTGCATTTCAGCTAGGTGGCTTAAAACTTAATTAATGACTTTGGTCATTAAAAATCTGAAAATTGTAAAAAAATAATTTGTTTTTAAAACGATCCAAATTTACTTTCATCTTATTCTTCATCATTTTCTGATTCCAAAAACATATAAATATGTTATATTCGGATTAAAAACAAGCTCTGAAAATTAAAATTATAAACATTATTATTAAAACAAAATTTCCGAAATCGATTTAAAAACAATTTCATCTTATTCCTTGTGGGTTCCTGATTCCAAAAACATATAGATGTTATATGTTTGGATTAAAAACACGCTCAGAAAATTAAAAAGAATAGAGATAAAGAAAAGCGTGCTATCCTTCTCAGCGCAACTACTACCCCGCTCTTCTTGTCAATTTCACTGCCTTTGCATCGAGCGGTGGACTGACGATGCTACGAGTATACGCTCTTGCTGTAAAAATGCAGTGAGTTCAGTTTCATTCTGTTAGTTCGACAGCTTGACTAAATGTTGTTATTTCGCCTTACGCGACTTGTTTTGTTTACGGCCACGAAGACGGTTTGACCGCGAATATTCTGATTTATGGGGAAAATGGTGTGAAGAAACATTTCTGGCTTGCACTTTGAACAAAATTAATGCGGCTCAGCTGTCCTGACAATATGCAACCCCTTCCCACACACACCCCACCCCCTCTCCCGCTCTCCAACCAGCAAAAAAGCAAGCAAAAAACAGGGTAAGAAAGAAAATGAAGAAAAAAACAACCAAGCAAAGAAACAAACACATTTTGTTTAGACCCATGCGTGTCCTCCTGTATATTCGCTTCTTGTGAATGTTATTCGCCTCACTTCTGGCTGGTAAAGCCGTATACAATAATTTATTCGAACCGCGTAGGTGACAAAAAAACAACCAACTACAACAACAACGTCATTGAGGGAGTTCGTCTCAAAACACCATCATTACAGGAGCGTACACGAACATATGTGTCCTGCACATTTCTGTACATAAATATACCTTCCTTAAGATAAGTTTTATACCTTAGTTTTCTTACTGTAACGCGTGCGCTTGTCCTTTGCTTGCTTTTGTTCCGAAACGGGCAAGCCCTGTCATGCTTGCCCCATTTTAAACTTCCATGCAGACGATTTCAACACAAAAAAGTAGGCCATGCAGAAGCTCTTCAATACTAATACCTCATTATTTGTGTTTTTTTCCCAGCAAGAATCTCTTCCGGCAAGGAGTGAAGAGGAAGTCTTCAAGAATCTCAAACTGGAGTACAAGGAACCAGCCCACAGAAATTGCTGATGAACGGATCCCACGCTTCTGAGTAAGCATGCGGATGATGGAGAGATGTAAAACGGTGGTTTCAAGGAGGGCTTCAATTGGACAGCTTGTGAAGCGGTGGTTTCAAGGAGGGCTTGAATTGGACAGCTTGTGAAGCGGTGGTTTCAAGGAGGGCTTGAATTGGACAGCTTGTCAAGCGGTGGTTTCAAGGAGGGCTTGAATTGGACAGCTTGTGAAGCGGTGGTTTCAAGGAGGGCTTCAATTGGACAGCTTGTCAAGCGGTGGTTTCAAGGAGGGCTTGAATTGGACAGCTTGTGAAGCGGTGGTTTCAAGGAGGGCTTCAATTGGACAGCTTGTCAAGCGGTGGTTTCAAGGAGGGCTTCAATTGGACAGCTTGTGAAGCGCCTAGCTGCATGTCTTAAAGATTCTAGCAGCGTTGCGTGACCGTTTGGTGGTTACAATTTATGCCTGGTTAGGTAGTGAGAACAATGTGTTGTTCTGTTGCTGAAGTTTCACAGGACTCTGTTTTAGCCATACCTTTTCTGGGTCAAACCCTGTGAATTGATAAATCAGTGCGGACGGACATACAGCTGTAAGCCAGGTAGTCTCTTTGGTCTGTCTATAATAATGTGTGTGTGGCAAGACAGTCCAACATATAAAGAGCATAATATTTACTTGCTGGATACGTGAATGAATTACAATATGGGTTATCGGCAGCCGAGCTAATAACTACACAATTTTGATTTGCTTCATAATTATGTATCTGTTGTTCAATAGACATACTTATTAGCAGTATATTTATAAATGACTACGCCGTTATTGTACATTCGGTGCTTTTAGTGTTTAATAGCTATTGATAAGAGAGAGAGAGAGAGAGAGAGAGAGAGAGAGAGAGAGAGAGAGAGAGAGAGAGAGAGAGAGAGAGAGAGAGAGAGAGAGAGAGAGAGAGAGAGAGAGAGAGAGAGAGAGAGAGATCAAATCAAATCAAATTTTATTTTACGAGGGTTGTGGCATAAGCAATATAAACGAGCTTCTTTTCAACCAGCCCTCGCCCAGAGAGGGACTATTCTAATCTTAAATACATATATACACAAACGTAAAACAATTACAAAAGATAAGCATGACAGTAAAAATAAAATAAAAATAATAATAATAATAAAAATAATTAAAAAAAAACTATTCACATGACTATATACACGTTGTAGGCTATACATACATTCTTGCGTTATGAAACACTGATGCTTTATGGACAGATATGATCAATATGAAAATAATCAGAACGAAGTCTTCCATCACTGTGACTTTTCGTAATTTGACATTAAATGTAATGAGAGGTGTTTTTTGAAAGTATTGAGACTTGTTGGGACTCGAACTGATTCCGGGAGAGAATTCCACAAAACGCTGCCAGAATAAGCTAAACTTGATTTAAAGAGATCTATCCGCGGAATGAGGACGTTGAATTTTCGGCTTGGTTTGGCTTTAAATTTTGTAATGAAAGCGCGTGGAGAGAGAGAGAGATAGAGAGAGAGAGAGAGAGACAGAGACAGAGACAGAGACAGAGACAGAGACAGAGACAGAGAGACAGAGAGAGATGTCGGTCATTGGAAACCCAAAACAGAAATGTTATTTAAAAGCTAATTTGCTTTATATTTATAAACGTAGCCTCAATAGCACACACCTTTGGGCGAAAAACTGCCCCCTCCCCCCACAGGGATCGTCTTCCGAAAATAGCCATAACTGTGCCTGTTTAACCACTGTTGACGTGTGTCAGTTTGCGTTTTACGCCAGTTGCAACGAAAACGAAATGTGAATTTTCCTTGCATAACAGAATACCCTATATAACATTGGTGTTTTGTTACGAGTCTTGTGGGATTTCTGCTAGTGCATTTTGTGTATCCGAGTTATCCCCCCTCCCGTCTGCAGCAGTTAGTCATGGCAATGCATATTTGTTTGACGTTTTCATAAATAAATCATCGAACAAATGAGTTTTTGGCGTCCCCACGTGACGTCATTACGGCATCAAGCGGAAAAATAGGTCATTTCAGAGCAGGGAATCGTACGCAGAAAGTCTCGGTGGATGAGAACTGAAGCGGACGGGGGGAACATTGTATGAGTGCAGAAACAGGGTAAGTTTTTGACGAATAAGGGCGCATCGGTGATATTACAAGTGCATTTGCCGGGTTCAAATTGCATGCATAGCTTGAGGGATGTTTTGATCCATAAATCAAGATGCTCATGCAGTGTGAGTGAATGCAAGGTCAAGTGTTTTTCAGCGACAACATAGAGGGGGAATCGAGACGAGGGTCGTGGTGTATGTGTGTGTGTGTGTGTGTGTCTGTGTGTCTGTCTGTCTGTCTGTCTGTCTGTCTGTCTGTCTGTCTGTGTGTGTGTGTAGAGCGATTCAGAGTAAACCACTGGACCCATCTTTATGAAATTTGACATGAGAGTTCCTGGGTATGATATCCCCAGACCTTTTTCTCATTTTTTGGATAAATGTCTTTGATGACGTCATATCCGGCTTTTTGTAAAAGTTGAGGCGGCACTGTCACACCCTCATTTGGCAATAAAATTGATTGAAATTGTGGCCAAGCAATCTTCGACAAAGGCCGGACTTTGGTATTGCATTTCAGATTGGAGGCCTAATAATTAATAAATGACTTTGGTCATTAAAAATCTGAAAATTGTAATTAAAATAATTTTTTTATAAAACGATCCAAAATTACGTTCATCTGATTCTTTATCATTTTCTGATTCCAAAAACATATAAATATGTTATATTCGGATTAAAAACAAGCTCTGAAAATTAAAAATAAAAAAAATTATGATTAAAATAAAATTTCCGAAATTGATTTAAAAACAAATTCATCTTATTCCTTGTCGGTTCCTGATTCCAAAAACATATAGATATGATATGTTTGAATTAAAAACACGCTCAAAAAGTTAAAACGAAGAGAGGTACAGAAAAGCGTGCTATCCCGCTCAGCGCGACTACTACCCCGCTCTTCTTGTCAATTTCACTGCCTTTGCCACGAGCAGTGGACTGACGATGCTACGAGTATACGGTCTTGCTGCGTTGCATTGCGTTCAGTTTCATTCTGTGAGTTCGACAGCTACTTGACTAAATGTTGTATTTTCGCCTTACGCGACTTGTTATCTGTTGTCTTAATCCTAGGCGGTAGAAGGCTGATCTGATCTGATGTACAATTGCCTTTCTTCTTGGCTGAGACAGCCTGAGCTCTTCTGAATCGAGAAGTAGCAAACAATTTGCAAGCAATCAGAGGTTGCGCCAAACTTGCGTACTGTGTACTTTTGTCTACTAGTTTATAACGGCTTGCGCATGGATTCCGACATTGTTTTGAATAAACCTGGGTGATATGTTGTCGAGGGAACCGCATGGCCCCAAAGGAGAGATTTGCATAACAGATGCCGTATCACATACGCAGATGAGATGTGATGTTCACATGGCCGATTTACTACCAGATGTCAACCAACTTTTATACGATTTTTGTCGGAACTTGGTTGGCTGAAAATGGCTGCCTGTGTGAACAGCGCCACGGTCATTTGAATTTCAGCCAACAGTTAAAAATGTTAGGACTGAGAGGCACAACACAGCTAGTCAATGGTGAGCTTGACAGCTAAATACCGTAAACTTCCTTGTATACGCCCAATATCGAGTAAAAGCACACCCCCTACTTTTGATCAAATTCTGCGCATAGGGTACAGTACCTAGTAAACGCCCACCCCCCTTGTTCGATCATTTCAGAAAAGGGAAATAAAAAAGATTATTCAGATTATTCGCTCATACACATTTTTTCCCCTCATTGGGTGACAAACTGACAACAAATTATCTTTCTGTTTCAGAGAAAAACGTGACATCAGTTTACACTTGATTGTGATATTTGTTGTTCCAGTTAGGATTAGCTTTTGGAGTTATAAACTTGTTAACAGACAATAAAGCAATCAGATTTTCTTAGTGGTTTGTTTGCACAATTCCGTGTGTGTGTGCGTGCGTGGGTCCGTGCATGCAAGCGTGCGTGCGTGTGTAAGTGTGTATGTGCGTGTGAGAGAGAGAGATAGAGAGAGACAGAGACAGAGAGAGAAAGAGAGAGAGAGAGAAATGTTTTGTGCAATAACGCATCCTTTGAACACTTATAGAATGCGAAGTGACCAAAATATCGTTATTCTAGGAACCACTCTTGCAAAGGGTATAGTACCTGGTGAACGCCCACCCCAACTTTTAGGCACACTTTATGCATAGAGGGGGGTGGGGGTGGGCGTGGGCGTTTGCAAGGTAGTTTACCGTCGGTATAGCCTCGAACCACAGAGCGTGGTCTGGGTGGCCGAGTGGTAACGCACTTGCGCTCGGAATCGAGAGGTTGCGTGTTCGACCCTGGGTCAGGCCGCTATTTTCTTCCCCCTTTCCTAACCTAGGTGGTGGGTTCAAGTGCTAGTCTTTCGGATGAGACGAAAAACCGAGGTCCCGTGTACACTACATTGGGGTGTGCACGTTAAAGATCCCACGATTGACAAGAGGGTCTTTCCTGGCAAAATTGTATAGACATATATAAAAATGTCCACCAAATACCTGTGTGACTTGGAATAATAGGCCGTGAAAGTATATACTCGCCTAACACGCTTAAGATTTACTGGCCGATGTGAATGCGTGATATATTGTGTAAAAAATTCCATCTCACACGGCATATTGTAAACGCCATGAGCCTCCCTCTGGGAGGGTATGTGCGTAGAAATACTCACTATAATAATAATAATAATAATAATAATAATAATAATAATAATAATAATAATAATAATAATAAACCACTGGAGAATCGGGGGAGAGTCATGGCCGAAGTTGGGCTGAGTTTTCGAGCCACTGCTGCATCTGATCTAAATCGTGATTAAATCGTCGGGACCGTTTACGTGTCCGGCTTTTCGCCGATTTCATCTCAGCAACTTGTGGGCGACGCCAGGCTGTGCGTTTATCTCATTACACTTAAAGGTCCCGTTCTTCTGGTGTCAAGCCGTCATGTTGAAGGTCCCGTTCTTCTGGTGTAAAGCCATCCTGTTGACCAGGTCCCGTTCTTCTGGTGTAAAGCCATCCTGTGCATTTATCTCATTACACTTAAAGGTCCCGTTCTTCTGGTGTAAAGCCGTCCTGTTGACCAGGTCCCGTTCTTCTGGTGTAAAGCCGTCCTGTTGACCAGCACTGGTCTGTCCCGTTCTTCTGGTGTAAAGCCGTCCTGTTGACCAGCACAGGTCCCGTTCTTCTGGTGTAAAGCCGTCATGTTGACCAGCACAGGTCCCGTTCTTCTGGTGTAAAGCCGTCCTGTTGACCAGGTCCCGTTCTTCTGGTGTAAAGCCATCCTGTGCATTTATCTCATTACACTTAAAGGTCCCGTTCTTCTGGTGTAAAGCCATCCTGTTGACCAGGTCCCGTTCTTCTGGTGTAAAGCCATCCTGTGCATTTATCTCATTACACTTAAAGGTCCCGTTCTTCTGGTGTAAAGCCGTCCTGTGCATTTATCTCATTACACTTAAAGGTCCCGTTCTTCTGGTGTAAAGCCGTCCTGTGCATTTATCTCATTACACTTAAAGGTCCCGTTCTTCTGGTGTAAAGCCGTCCTGTGCATTTATCTCATTACACTTAAAGGTCCCGTTCTTCTGGTGTAAAGCCGTCCTGTGCATTTATCTCATTACACTTAAAGGTCCCGTTCTTCTGGTGTAAAGCCATCCTGTGCATTTATCTCATTACACTTAAAGGTCCCGTTCTTCTGGTGTAAAGCCGTCCTGTGCATTTATCTCATTACACTTAAAGGTCCCGTTCTTCTGGTGTAAAGCCGTCCTGTGCATTTATCTCATTACACTTAAAGGTCCCGTTCTTCTGGTGTAAAGCCGTCCTGTGCATTTATCTCATTACACTTAAAGGTCCCGTTCTTCTGGTGTAAAGCCGTCCTGTGCATTTATCTCATTACACTTAAAGGTCCCGTTCTTCTGGTGTAAAGCCATCCTGTTGACCAGGTCCCGTTCTTCTGGTGTAAAGCCGTCCTGTTGACCAGCACAGGTCCCGTTCTTCTGGTGTAAAGCCGTCATGTTGAAGGTCCCGTTCTTCTGGTGTAAAGCCGTCCTGTTGACCAGCACAGGTCCCGTTCTTCTGGTGTAAAGCCATCCTGTTGACCAGCAAAGGTCTGTCCCGTTCTTCTGGTGTAAAGCCGTCCTGTTGACCAGCACTGGTCTGTCCCGTTCTTCTGGTGTAAAGCCGTCCTGTTGACCAGGTCCCGTTCTTCTGGTGTAAAGCCATCCTGTTGACCAGGTCCCGTTCTTCTGGTGTAAAGCCGTCCTGTTGACCAGCACAGGTCCCGTTCTTCTGGTGTAAAGCCATCATGTTGACCAGCACAGGTCCCGTTCTTCTGGTGTAAAGCCATCATGTTGACCAGCACAGGTCCCGTTCTTCTGGTGTAAAGCCATCCTGTTGACCAGCACAGGTCTGCCCAGATGTTGACCAGCACAGGTCTGCCCATCATGTTGACCAGCACAGGTCTGTCCAGATGTTGACCAGCACAGGTCTGCCCAGATGTTGACCAGCACAGGTCTGCCCATCATGTTGACCAGCACAGGTCTGTCCAGATGTTGACCAGCACAGGTCTGCCCAGATGTTGACCAGCACAGGTCTGCCCATCATGTTGACCAGCACAGGTCTGCCCAGATGTTGACCAGCACAGGTCTGTCCAGATGTTGACCAGCACAGGTCTGCCCATCATGTTGACCAGCACAGGTCTGTCCAGATGTTGACCAGCACAGGTCTGTCCAGATGTTGACCAGCACAGGTCTGTCCAGATGTTGACCAGCACAGGTCTGCCCAGATGTTGACCAGCACAGGTCTGCCCAGATGTTGACCAGCACAGGTCTGTCCAGATGTTGACCAGCACAGGTCTGCCCAGATGTTGACCAGCACAGGTCTGTCCAGATGTTGACCAGCACAAGTCTGCCCAGATGTTGACCAGCACAGGTCTGCCCATCATGTTGACCAGCACAAGTCTGCCCAGATGTTGACCAGCACAGGTCTGTCCAGATGTTGACCAGCACAGGTCTGCCCAGATGTTGACCAGCACAGGTCTGCCCAGATGTTGACCAGCACAGGTCTGCCCAGATGTTGACCAGCACAGGTCTGCCCAGATGTTGACCAGCACAGGTCTGTCCAGATGTTGACCAGCACAGGTCTGCCCAGATGTTGACCAGCACAGGTCTGCCCAGATGTTGACCAGCACAGGTCTGCCCAGATGTTGACCAGCACAGGTCTGCCCAGATGTTGACCAGCACAGGTCTGCCCAGATGTTGACCAGCACAGGTCTGTCCAGATGTTGACCAGCACAGGTCTGCCCAGATGTTGACCAGCACAGGTCTGCCCAGAATGCGATGTGCGCACAGCAAGCAGTCAACCTGTTCGGTATGTGTCCAAGTGGCAAGATGCGCTTATCACGTGTACACTCATGGTCACTGTTGTGTTAGTCTACATGATCGGTATGTGTCCAAGTGGCAAGATGCGCTTATCACGTGTACACTCATGGTCACTGTTGTGTTAGTCTACATGATCGCTATGTGTCCAAGTGGCAGGATGCGCTTATCACGTGTACACTCATGGTCACTGTTGTGTTAGTCTACATGATCGCTATGTGTCCAAGTGGCAGGATGCGCTTATCACGTGTACACTCATGGTCACTGTTGTGTTAGTCTACATGATCGCTATGTGTCCAAGTGGCAAGATGCGCTTATCACGTGTACACTCATGGTCACTGTTGTGTTAGTCTACATCATCGGTATGTGTCCAAGTGGCAGGATGTGCTTATCACGTGTACACTCATGGTCACTGTTGTGTTAGTCTACATGATCGCTCCAATCAGAGGGACAATACGTACCTGTCACTTTTTTTTATTTTATTAAATACCACATTATTGGCTCAAGTTGAAGTTTGCTCAACCCAATTAACTTGTCGGTTTTGTAGAAAATGGTTGTAAGACAAACTGCTCCACTTCCAGAATGAACCCCCCCCCCCCCCCACACCTCCCTACACCCGTGGAAATGACGTCATATAGTTTCAAAAAGGAACAATGAACAACCTCCTCGATGACTTCAAAGCAATTAGTCCAGGAAACCGCTACCTTTTTGCGAGTTCCATTTACACCGGCGCTTTGCCAATTGTTGGTGTATGTGTGCGTATGTGTGTGTTTTGTGTTGTGTGTGTGTATGTATGTCTCTGGGTGTGTGTTTGTGTGTGTGTGTGTTTGTGTGTGTGTGTCTGTGTGTGTCTCTGTGTGTGTGTGTGTGGCTGTGTGTGTGTGTGTGGCTGTGCGTGTGTGTGTGTGTGTGTGTACGAAAGAGAGAGAGAGAGAGAGAGACAGTTAGAGAGAAAGAGAGACAGTTATCACCCAAACAAATTGCAGACTTAGTCTTTCCAATCAAAAAGCGATGTTTTATCACGCACGTCACGATTAGAAAGACCTGACTTTTTTTTTTAATCTGAAACTGTGTGAAACCTTTTTAGCTCGTACAATAACCCTGTGTCCAGTTACCATGGACAAATTCTAGCCATCTCTGTCTGCACGGTCATCTTCCGGCTGCCAAGAACAAGAATCCTGCAATTACCGCCTCGCCCTTGCAGGATTCGTCCGTACCCATTGTTGGAGACGAGAAGGTCATTTATTTTTCCCTAAGACCATAATTATCCTGGGTATGAGGCACATCATTATTTGGAAATCGCAGGAGTCGTATTCAGGAACGTGGCTTCAGCGGCTGGAGTGTGTGTGTGTGTGTGATTGGTGTTTTTTTTTTTACTGTCGTGTTTACTTGTGTTTGTGGAATGCAAATGTGGCAAATAAAATGTGGATGTTTTTATCCTCCCTCCTGCGTGTGTGTGTGTGTGTGTGTGTGTGTGTGTGTGTGTGTGTGTGTGTGTGTGTGTGTGTGTGTGTTTGAGAGAGAGAGAGACAGACTGACTGACTGACTGACTGACAGACAGACAAACAGACACACAGACAGACAGATAGACGTGTGAGTGTGTATGTGTGTGTGTGTGTGTGTCCTGTGTGTGTGTGTGTGTGTGTGTGAGTGTGTCCTGTGTGTGTGTGTGAGTGTGTATGTGTGGGTGTGTGTGTGTGTGTGTGTCCTGTGTGTGTGTGTGTGTGTGAGTGTGTGTGTGTGTGTGTCCTGTGTGTGTGTGTGTGTGTGAGTGTGTATGTGTGTGTGTGTGTGTGTGCGTTTGTTTGTTGCTGGTGTCGTTGTTCATTTGTTGGGATCGGACGGTCGAGACAGACGTTTTGTTCTTTCAGGGTTTTTTGCACACAGTTTTTTTTAACTGACTGACTTATGCATCTTTTTTTCCTAATATATCAAAAACGTCAGCGTGGGCAGTTCAAAAATAAAAGAGAGACAGACAGAGAGAGAGAGACAGAGAGAGAGACAGAGAGAGAGACAGAGAGAGAGAGAGAGTGTGTGTGTCTGTGTTAGTGTGGTTTTGACGGACTGACGGTTCACACAATCAGAATGTTCTAGTCTTTATCACCCAAACAAATTGCAGACTTAGTCTTTCCAATCAAAAAGCGATGTTTTATCACGCACGTCACGATTAGAAACTGTTTATCGATGGGGACTATATTTCATGCCAACTTTCCTTTGACCCGGGTGTCAGCGTTCAGCCTTTGCAGCCAACACATCCCTTCTCTGACGCTAATCATAGAAGTGGGTAAGAGGATGCTGCGAGCGAGCGAGAGACAGAGCGATAGAAGAAAAAGTGCAAATAGTTCAGATTTGAATGACAAAGCTGTCAGAATATCATAAAGATACGAGCACCGATACAAAAAAAGGGTGTCGGGATATTAAACCCAAGCAATCAAGATGTATGAGACGTGTCTGACAGGAGAAGAAATCCTTGCCCTGCGGATTGGAAAGGACGGGGTTGACCTGTGCGGTTCAACCATCATCGAACGCCGAAAAAGAAGAAGAGGAACTGTGCGGTTCACGCTGAGTGAATTATCATTTGAATCATGACGCGTGTTGCCATCTCTGAGATAAGGGAGACTAGATTGTATGACGGCTTACTAGCGCCAAAACTAATAAAAATGAGTAACTAACACGTGAAAGTTACTAATTTTCACAAGAAAATTACAATTATGACGTGAAGATTACTAATTTTCACGTGTTAATTACTAATTTCCACGTGTTAATTACTAATTTTCAAGTGTTATTGTCTAATTTTCACGTGTTAATTACTAATTTTCACGTGTTAATTACTAATTTTCAAGTGTTATTGTCTAATTTTCACGTGTTAATTACTAATTTTCACGTGTTAATTACTAATTTTCAAGTGTTATTGTCTAATTTTCACGTGTTAATTACTAATTTTCACGTGTTAATTACTAATTTTCAAGTGTTATTGTCTAATTTTCAGTTTTGGCTCTTCTTCTTCTTCTGCGTTTGACAGACTGCACGATTTAGAGTCTCTCTCCGAGGGTTGCCGCAAAGCTGGCCGTGCGGCGGAGTTAGGGAACATAGTGTAAACGTAGCATTATGGGGATGTAAAGAGTTCTCTCTGAGTGTCCAGAAATTGGTTGCATGCAGCACACATGGCATCAAATCGTAGATCAGTCCGTACAACCTCTCACATTGCATGCTGCAGGCTACATTCAGTCTTGACACGCATTTGTAGCATTCCATCCTCTGTGGATCTGGGATGGTCGCACTCAATTTTGTACAACAGGTTTAGTAGCCTGGTACTGCTAGTTGCTTGCTCGGGGCCCCGGTAGCTCAGTTGGTAAAGCACTGGACTTGTGATCCAAAGGCCGGGACGGACACGGACCCGAATTTCCCAGCGATGGGACAGTAAAGTAACGAAAATGAAAATGAAATGCAGCTGGTGTTGTTGCGGAAAACATTCACCAGCAACAAAATGTCCCCTATTTTACATGCCACAGCCAGTAGATGTGCTGGTACACATGTGTCTGAGCGAAGGGGTGTTAATATGACATGCCAAAGCCAGTAGATGTGCTGGTACACATGTGTCTGAGCGAAGGGGTGTTAATATGACATGCCAAAGCCAGTAGATGTGCTGGTACACACGTGTCTGAGCGAAGGTCTGTTAAAATGACATGCCAAAGCCAGTAGATGTGCTGGTACACACGTGTCTGAGCGAAGGGGTGTTAATATGACATGCCAAAGCCAGTAGATGTGCTGGTACACACGTGTCTGAGCGAAGGGCTGTTAATATGACATGCCAAAGCCAGTAGATGTGCTGGTACATGGTACACATGTCTGAGCGAAGGGCTGTTAATATGACATGCCAAAACCTGTAGATGTGCTGGTACACACGTGTCTGAGCGAAGGGCTGTTAATATGACATGCCAAAGCCTGTAGATGTGCTGGTACACATGTGTCTGAGCGAAGGGGTGTTAATATGACATGCCAAAGCCTGTAGATGTGCTGGTACACATGTGTCTGAGCGAAGGGGTGTTAATATGACATGCCAAAGCCTGTAGATGTGCTGGTACACACGTGTCTGATCGAAGGGGTGTTAATATGACATGCCAAAGCCTGTAGATGTGCTGGTAAACATGTGTCTGAGCGAAGGGCTGTTAATATGACATGCCAAAGCCTGCATAGACAAATCTGTGGTGGCGCAAATGTTTGCATGCGCGTGAAACAACATACCATCGACGGAATTGCAAAATTGGCACTTACCTAAATCCCAGCATCAGAAACGATTCAGCGACAAAGGGGTCTCTCTCTCTCTCTCTCTCTCTCTCTCTCTCTCTCTCTCTCTCTCTCTCTCTCTCTCTCTCTCTCTCTCTCTCTCTCTCTCTCTCTCTCTCTCTCCATCTCTCTCTCTCTCTCTCTCTCTCTGTCATTTTCTTCTTTTAAAAGACAGCTCCGAAAGCACCTCTCAAACGACTAAG
This sequence comes from Littorina saxatilis, assembly GCF_037325665.1. Taxonomy (NCBI): domain Eukaryota; kingdom Metazoa; phylum Mollusca; class Gastropoda; order Littorinimorpha; family Littorinidae; genus Littorina; species Littorina saxatilis. Next base: position 480,628 of record NC_090256.1, on the reverse strand, counting down.
TCGGTCACATTGTGTGCACGTGTGTGTGAGGACACGTGAATGAGAGAGTGTATGCTTCGTTTAACAAACACCATGTTTATACTGTTCCATACATGATTGTGTTTTACTGATATTATTTTACAAGTACAGTACGTGTATTCATTCATGTTCTTTTCTGTTCTTTTTGTGTCTTTTACTAGTTAACACACAAATAATTTAATATTTTTACTATGGACCTAATGCTATTATCCTTCCGTAATAAAGTTTTTGAGTTCGAGTTCGAGTTCTCTCTCTCAACGGAGACAAAATGTGCGGACGAGCGTGAGGACGTGTAATATGTTTCTGGTATTGCATGTCGGTGTGACTGTGTTCCCCTACGTACGAGCAGGCGTGTGTGTGTGTGTGTGTGTGTGTGTGTGTGTGTGTGTGTGTGTGTGTGTGTGTGTGTGTGTGTGTAATCCTGCTCGTTGTATGTGTCTTCGTGGAACTTACTGCTATTGGAGTCAAGTAATATTGTGTTTCTGGCAGATTCTTAAAATCTTTGGCAGAAATGCTTGGTAAGAGGATGCGACGTATTTCAGCCACATTTGTTTTGTCAACATTATTTTTTTTTCTAGTCCGCATTTATTTGAGTCTCTCTGTTTTTGTCTGTCGGTGTCACACACACACACACACACACACACACACACACACGCACGCACACACGCACACAAAACATACACAC
>NC_090256.1:437425-474925 GCF_037325665.1 Littorina saxatilis | reverse complement strand
AATTAAAATCACTAATAACATTATAGACTAGTCTCTACTGGAAGGGGAGTGGTGTGTGTTAATAGTCATGAAAATGGTCATGGAAGGTCTAACTATCCCGAATATTTTGGTGAACCACAACGAGTTACTACGATTTTGCCACAACGATGTTTGCCACGAATGATTGCGACAAATCGGCCGAACAAGAACGAACCACAACGGCCTCGGCGATTTTCTACACGAATCCCAAATCGTTGTAGATCGCCGTCACAATTTGTCACAGTGGGATCTGGGCTTAAATAACTCTGTCGTGGCCCACCACATGTGTCAGTCAAACACTAGCGATAGGCTTGTTTCCACACGTGGTCAATGATCTGCCTAGTGCAGGCACACAATCACAACGGGTCAATGATCTGCCTAGTGCAGGCACGCAATCACAACGGGTCAATGATCTGCCTAGTGCAGGCACGCAATCACAACGGGTCAATGATCTGCCTAGTGCAGGCACGCAATCACAACGGCATTGGATACCCCTAGCAAAACAAAGTACACAAAGGGTATCATACAGGTGTCGTAAAGGTACAGAATAAATAGCCGGCTCCAATGTGCCTACTTCTGCACGAACACATCGTAATGTTAAGCGAACAGTGCCCAAAGCGCCGATCGGAGCTAACTTTCACTGGAATGTCGATCGCATGACTTCCCCGTCACGTGGGTTTGTTAGCCTGAGTTTTTTCCATTAAAAAGCAACTCTTTAACAACCCACCTTCTTCTTCTTCTGCGTTCCCGCAACAACCCACCTTCTTCTTCTTCTGCGTTCCCACAACAACCCACCTTCTTCTTCTTCTGCGTTCCCACAACAACCCACCTTCTTCTTCTTCTGCATTCCCGCAACAACTCACCTTCTTCTTCTTCTGCGTTCCCGCAACAACCCACCTTCTTCTTCTTCTGCGTTCCCACAACAACCCACCTTCTTCTTCTTCTGCGTTCCCACAACAACCCCCCTTCTTCTTCTTCTGCGTTCCCGCAACAACCCACCTTCTTCTTCTTCTGCGTTCCCACAACAACCCACCTTCTTCTTCTTCTGCGTTCCCGCAACAACCCACCATCTTCTTCTTCTGTGTTCCCGCAACAACCCACCTTCTTCTTCTTCTGTGTTCCCGCAACAACCCACCATCTTCTTCTTCTGTGTTCCCGCAACAACCCACCTTCTTCTTCTTCTGCATTCCCGCAACAACCCACCTTCTTCTTCTTCTGTGTTCCCGCAACAACCCACCTTCTTCTTCTTCTGCGTTTCCGCAACAACCCCCCTTCTTCTTCTTCTGCGTTCCAGCAACAACCCACCTTCTTCTTCTTCTGCGTTCCCGCAACAACCCACCTTCTTCTTCTTCTGCGTTTCCGCAACAACCCCCCTTCTTCTTCTTCTGCGTTCCAGCAACAACCCACCTTCTTCTTCTTCTGCGTTCCCACAACAACCCACCTTCTTCTTCTTCTGCGTTCCCACAACAACCCACCTTCTTCTTCTTCTGCGTTCCCGCAACAACCCACCTTCTTCTTCTTCTGCATTCCCGCAACAACCCACCTTCTTCTTCTTCTGCGTTCCCGCAACAACCCACCTTCTTCTTCTTCTGTGTTCCCGCAACAACCCACCTTCTTCTTCTTCTGTGTTCCCGCAACAACCCACCTTCTTCTTCTTCTGTGTTCCCGCAACAACCCACCTTCTTCTTCTTCTGTGTTCCCGCAACAACCCACCTTCTTCTTCTTCTGCGTTCCCGCAACAACCCACCTTCTTCTTCTTCTGCGTTTCCGCAACAACCCCCCTTCTTCTTCTTCTGCGTTCCAGCAACAACTCACCTTCTTCTTCTTCTGCGTTCCCGCAACAACCCACCTTCTTCTTCTTCTGCGTTCCCGCAACAACCCACCTTCTTCTTCTTCTGCGTTCCCACAACAACCCACCTTCTTCTTCCTCTGCGTTCCCGCAACAACCCACCCAAACCCGACAGAGTTATTTCCGGAAGTCGTGATTTGAAAGTAAAAAGGCCAACACATTTATATAAGTCTATAATCAACAGACAGTGAATCCTACAAATACGAACATCGAACAACAAAGAATCTCTTCGTGTATTGAAAGTAAAACGGCAAACAAAGAAGCACGAACGCATTCAGTACACGCACGCAAACAAATTATTCTTCACATTATTTGTTCTCACAGGGATTGTTCAAATTTAAATTAACCTATAACAGTCACTAAATCATACAAATACGAACAGTACATCAAATAACAAAGAAGCTCTTTGTAACCAGAAAAAAACACATATCTACTGGCAAGAAAATCACGCAAAATCTTACAAGTGTTTGTTTTCTTAAACTGTACATAATCCCAGCACCGGATGCAAACTTCCACGGTCGCAAGTGAGAAGGGTCCACAGTGTGTAATTGTCCCGCTTTGTCTCAACCCCTCATATCTACACAATGATGCCATTTCACAGTGTGTAATTGTCCCGCTTTGTCTCAACCCCTCATATCTACACAATGATGCCATTTCACAGTGTGTAATTGTCCCGCTTTGTCTCAACCCCTCATATCTACACAATGATGCAAATTCACAGCCAAAGCTCAAAAGTCATTTCCTTCTCATGGGATGAAACTCCCACGGATTCAACGTTACGTGTATGACCGTTTTTACTCCGCTATTTAGGCATCCATACGCCGCTTTCGGGGAATGCATGCTAGGTTCTTTCGTGTTTCTATAAACCACCGAACTCTGACATGGATTATGGGATCTTTTCCGTGCACACTTGATCTTGCGCTTGCGTGTACACACGAAGGGGGATCAGGCACTTAGCAGGTCTGCACATAAGTTGACCTGGGAGATCGTAAAAATCTCCACCCTTTACCCACCAGACATGGCCGGGATTCGAACCCACGACTTTCCGCTTGGGAGGCCGGAGTCTTACCCACCAGGCCATTGCGCCTTTATTCTTAAGTCACCCAACATGACAGCCACCAGGCCATTGCGCCTTTATTCTTAAGTCACCCAACATGACAGCCACCAGGCCATTACGCCTTTATCCTTAAGTCACCCAACATGACAGCCACCAGAGACATTTCCAGGCTTTTACATGTAATAAGAGATTTCCGCAGCTTCAATATCCAATGGACCGGCTGCTTCGCGTGGGGACTTCGTGTTGGAGTTGATTAACAAGAAATTGATTCAGCGGAGAAAAAAATAAAATAATAAAAATCTCAATCTGAAAAGAACACAGTCTTGACACGGTGATTGTTAGCCTGTATTAAACAAAATACAAAATAAAAATAAATAAAAATCTCAATCTGAAAAAAAAAATCTCAATCTGGTGATTATTGGCTGTATTACAGTCGAAGAATGCTCTCAGTCCATAAAAAGCCAGGGAACTCATATTGCGGTGTACACAGGCGTCTTTGTGGGAAGGACAGTAACTTTCATTACCAGCTTCACAGATACATGGAAAAACAGCAGGTTATCCAGAAAGCCTCTCATCGTTGTCCACAAAATTCCTAAAGAATAACGAAACTGTTGCACTATAACTTGAACACAAGCAAAAGTTTCCATTAAACACGTGAACAGAAGCAAAAGTTTCCAGTACACTTTAAACAGAAGCAATACTTGTCACTAAAACTTGAACACAAGCTAAAGTTTCCACTGACACATGAACAAAAGCGATACTTTCCAGTAAACCTTGGACAGAAACAAAAGCCCGCACAACACTAAGAACCATCAATTTGATCACACAGACACAAACACTTCCAGCGCAGGGTATCTACGCTTTACATGATTCACCCGTTTTCAAATATTCACACAAAACTTATCTTGATAGAATCAGTTTACGTCCACTCGTCAGGAAGGTCGCTTAACTGATTCTATCAAGATAAGTTTTTAAGGACGTAAACTGATTCTATCAAAATAAGTTTTGTGTGAATATGTGTTTGTCCGTTCACTTAAACAACCGTTGGGTCGAAATATCTGTGAATGTATTGTTTTGTCAATAACAAACGTTCCAACAACCTACCTTTCTCGTTTTTTGACTCACAATCACAGAAGTTTAATTAATAACGTACTGGAACATCACTCTTGACACAACCATGTAAACACCTGTCATTGTCGTTTTTTTTCAATGTGTAAACTCGGAAAACTAAATTTCTGAACGTCAAATTCTAACATATGCACTGACAGTTTCCAAAAGATCTGCACATCAGTCGTGTACCATGATAAGGTAACGACGTCTCTGTCAATTCCAGTGTTAAAGATTAGCTGTAACAATTCTTTTTTTTCTCCAGTGTCACATTAATTTTCATCTTTGTAAACCGCAAGAGCCCATCAACCAAATAGGAAACACGGTATCTTTGGAAAACAGATCAGCAGCCTTCACTTCGGAATGCTGGATTTATGCCCATCTTGTTTTGGATGAAGCTTTTCGATGCAGCACCGAATAGCCCTGCCTGTGTGCAAAGTCAGTTTTCAGTACACGTTTCAGAAGGCGACGTGTTGTGTCAGAGGCCCTCGCCGTTAGAGTATAGAAAGACGGAACCATGTCTGTGTCGAGAGTAATGTCATCATAATCAGGTTGCAGCAGGGCCGGCGATCTTCAAGGACTTGTCTCAATGTGTTATCAAGTGAGCAACGGGAAAGCAGCACTTTCTTTGAAATACACAAACGGTGTCTTCTTTAAAACACACATACGGTATCTTATTTGAAATAAATATGCATCGCCTTTATGGAAGTACACACAACGTATCTTCTCCCTGGCGACCGTCTGGAACCAGCTTCCTTCTCCCTGGCGACCGTCTGGAACCAGCTTCCTTCTCCCTGGCGACCGTCTGGAACCAGCTTCCTTCTCCCTGGCGACCGTCTGGAACCAGCTTCCTTCTCCCTGGCGACCGTCTGGAACCAGCTTCCTTCTCCCTGGCGACCGTCTGGAACCAGCTTCCTTCTCCCTGGCGACCGTCTGGAACCAGCTTCCTTCTCCCTGGCGACCGTCTGGAACCAGCTTCCTTCTCCCAGGCGACCGTCTGGAACCAGCTTCCTTCTCCCAGGCGACCGTCTGGAACCAGCTTCCTTCTCCCAGGCGACCGTCTGGAAACAGCTTCCTTCTCCCAGGCGACCGTCTGGAAACAGCTTCCTTTTCCCTGAGGGCAGTCCGTGTCTATAGCTTCCTTTTCCCTGAGGGCAGTCCGTGTCTATAGCTTCCTTTTCACTGAGGGCAGTCCGTGTCTATAGCTTGCTTTTCCCTGAGGGCAATCCGTGTCTATAGCTTACTTTTCCCTGAGGGCAATCCGTGTCTATAGCTTCCTTTTCTCTGAAGGCAATCCGTGTCTATAGCTTCCTTTTCACTGAAGGCAATCCGTGTCTATAGCTTCCTTTTCACTGAAGGCAATCCGTGTCTATAGCTTCCTTTTCACTGAGGGCAATCCGTGTCTATAGCTTCCTTTTCACTGAAGGCAATCCGTGTCTATAGCTTCCTTTTCACTGAAGGCAATCCGTGTCTATAGCTTCCTTTTCACTGAAGGCAATCCGTGTCTATAGCTTCCTTTTCACTGAAGGCAATCCGTGTCTATAGCTTCCTTTTCACTGAAGGCAATCAGTGTCTATAGCTTCCTTTTCACTGAAGACAATCCGTGTCTATAGCTTGCTTTTCACTGAAGACAATCCGTGTCTATAGCTTGCTTTTCACTGAAGGCAATCAGTGTCTATAGCTTGCTTTTCACTGAAGGCAATCCGTGTCTATAGCTTCCTTTTCACTGAAGACAATCCGTGTCTATAGCTTGCTTTTCACTGAAGGCAATCAGTGTCTATAGCTTGCTTTTCACTGAAGGCAATCAGTGTCTATAGCTTGCTTTTCACTGAAGGCAATCAGTGTCTATAGCCTTCTGGGTACTATTTGTGTTGAAGCACGCATTGCCATACCTCTTTGGGATCTCGCTTGAGACTTACAATATGGTATCGTCATTTCTTCTCAAAGGCACCATCAACACAGCTGTGTTGGGGCGGAACCATCTCATGTTCTCGTGAAATATTTACACACACAAAAAGTCCCAGTGACATTTAACTTTCGCGCCTTTATAGAGCTTTCTCAACACAATGTACAAACAGGTAACACATTTCATTCACGTGGTCTCTACCTAGTACCAATACCCACCAAATGTTCGCCCAAAGGTCGCTTTCAATCTTTTATTCCTAACTACCCTTTCTGTGGAATCTTTTCTTTTTGTGTGTGCCGACGATCACATTTCTCAGTGAATATCACAACACCTTAGCTTCTTCTTCTTCTTCTTTTTCTTCTTTGTTCATGGGCTTAGACTCTCACGTTCACTCATGTTTTTAGCATGAGTGGAGTTTTACGTGTATGACAGTTTTTACCCCGCCATTCAGGCAGCATACGCCGATTTCGGGGGAGGCATGCTGTGTATGTTTGTGTTTCTATAACCCACCAAACTCTGACATGGATTACAGGATCTTTTCTTTGCGCAATTGGGTTAAGTCTGCACATAAGTTGACCTTGGAGATCGGAAAAATCTCCACTCTTAACCCACCAGGCGGCAGCGACCGGGATTCGAACTCACGACCTCCCGATTAGGAGGCCGACGTCTTACCACCACGCCACTGCGCCCGTCACACCTTAGCAATCTTCGTATTAAAAAACCCACAATTAGCGTCAGAAAAGAACATTCAAAATGCACCAGTCACTCTTCCAAAGTTCTTCCTATCAAAGAACTTTTGTTTCTTTAGATACCCTTCCATTTAAGATACGCGACTTCATCAATGCTTCATCAATGCTTCATCAATGCTTCATCAATGCACTGTGCAGGAGCGTCTTCTTTGCGGACCCCTTCACATTTCAGCGAGAATGACATTCTCTTAAACCACCAAAGCCGACATGAATCACTTCTTTGTTGCACACTATCACATTGACCAACAGACAACCACAGCCTAGAGAGAACATCGTCATTCTACCAACTGTCCCATATTCGTGACATTGTTTCCAACGCAGGCGACATGTCCTCTTTACTAAAACAGACAGTCACAGCCTTGCTCTTTGTTTGTTCCCCAAAACAGACAGTATGTTCTTGATCTTTAACCAGACGACAGACAGCATGTTCTTGATCTTTAACCAGACGACAGACAGCATGTTCTTGATCTTTAACCAGACGACTATTTTTTTGTTCTCAAACAGACAGCAGGTGCTTGATGGTCAAACAAACAATATGTTCTCGTGGCTCAGATTGGCAACAACTTCTTATTCCACAAAAGACTTGTTCTTGCTGCTCAAACAGACAACATTTTATCGATTCCGAACATACAGTCACAGCTTTGCAGAACACGACGGCGACTTCAACTTCTGGTTTAAGTTTGTGTTCCCCCACAAGACAGTTAATCCTTGTGGGAGCAGCCAAAAACTTGCCGGCAGATTGAACTCTTCCCACAAACAGTCAACAGGTTCTCGTTCTCAATTCTGTCAGTCACAACCTTGTGGGAGGAGCCAGAGACTTGCCGGCAGCTTCCAGGTCCCGCCTTTCCAGCTCTAGTCAGACGGCGTCCGTGGGGCCGTCCTCCAGCTCCTGACGCACGGTGCTGTATTGGGTCACCGTGTTGCGGGAACGCAGGGTCCCGTTCTCCTCCGAGTGAATGCCGCGGGCCAAGAAGGCCCAGCCACAGCCCATGCGGTGCAGCACCCTGGCGAAGGCCCTGCGGAACTTGGTGGATACCAGACTGTAGATGATGGGGTTCCCCGCGCTGTTCACGTACACCATCAGGCGCGCAAGCTGCATCAGGTTCAGAATTGTCTCCGGGTCCGACATGGGCCTGCCAAGAAAAAAAATGGGAGATGGGTGAATGAATGGTTGACTGAAGGGCTGAAATAATGAACACAGTCCATCTTCAAAAAATCAAAATAAAAACATTTTTCGGGCGCTGTTTGGCAGGCGTGCCAGCTGCATCAGGTTCAGCATCGTCTCCCGGGCAGACATGTGCACAGGCCGGCCAAGAAAAAAGAAACGAGAGATAAGTGAATGAAACAAGGGGAGATGGATGAATGCATGGTTAACTAAAGGCCTGTTTGAGACAAAGACCACAGCCCACCTTCACAGAATCAAACTGTTTGGCAGGCGATGTGGTTGGCAGGCGTGCTCGCTTCATCAGGTTCAGCATCATCTCAAGTTCCGGCATAGCCACAGGCCTGCCAAGAAGAAAAGGGGAGATGGGTGAATGTATGGTTGATGAAGGGCTGAAATAATGACCACAGTTCATCTTCAAAGAAACTTTTTTTTTCTGGCGCTGTTTTGCAGGCGTGCCTACTTCATCAGGTTCAGCATCATCTCAAGGTCCGACATTGCCTCAGGACTGCCAAGAAAAAAAGGGGAGATGAATGAATGATTAAAACAATACGACTATCAATTAGTCATCAAAGCCAAAGGGGGTTGTTTAATCTTTGTTAAGTCTTATTCTTCTGCGTCTTCACCTTCGCTCGCCAAGGCCTGAAACATGACAGTAATGGATAAATGATCAGGGTGACTTTACGAGGCATGCGCATCTCGCCCCACTGAGTTGCACCAAGGCCTGAAACATGACAGTAATGGATAAATGATCAGGGTGACTTTACGAGGCATGCGCATCTCGCCCCACTGAGTTGCACCAAGGCCTGAAACATGACAGTAATGGATAAATGATCAGGGTGACTTTACGAGGCATGCGCATCTCGCCCCACTGAGTTGCACCAAGGCCTGAAACATGACAGTAATGGATAAATGATCAGGGTGACTTTACGAGGCATGCGCATCTCGCCCCACTGAGTTGCACCAAGGCCTGAAACATGACAGTAATGGATAAATGATCAGGGTGACTTTACGAGGCATGCGCATCTCGCCCCACTGAGTTGCACCAAGGCCTGAAACATGACAGTAATGGATACATGATCAGGGTGACTTTACGAGGCATGCGCATCTCGCCCCACTGAGTTGCACCAAGGCCTGAAACATGACAGTAATGGATAAATGATCAGGGTGACTTTACGAGGCATGCGCATCTCGCCCCACTGAGTTGCACCAAGGCCTGAAACATGACAGTAATGGATACATGATCAGGGTGACTTTACGAGGCATGCGCATCTCGCCCCACTGAGTTGCACCAAGGCCTGAAACATGACAGTAATGGATACATGATCAGGGTGACTTTACGAGGCATGCGCATCTCGCCCCACTGAGTTGCACCAAGGCCTGAAACATGACAGTAATGGATACATGATCAGGGTGACTTTACGAGGCATGCGCATCTCGCCCCACTGAGTTGCACCAAGGCCTGAAACATGACAGTAATGGATACATGATCAGGGTGACTTTACGAGGCATGCGCATCTCGCCCCACTGAGTTGCACCAAGGCCTGAAACATGACAGTAATGGATACATGATCAGGGTGACTTTACGAGGCATGCGCATCTCGCCCCACTGAGTTGCACCAAGGCCTGAAACATGACAGTAATGGATACATGATCAGGGTGACTTTACGAGGCATGCGCATCTCGCCCCACTGAGTTGCACCAAGGCCTGAAACATGACAGTAATGGATACATGATCAGGGTGACTTTACGAGGCATGCGCATCTCGCCCCACTGAGTTGCACCAAGGCCTGAAACATGACAGTAATGGATACATGATCAGGGTGACTTTACGAGGCATGCGCATCTCGCCCCACTGAGTTGCACCAAGGCCTGAAACATGACAGTAATGGATACATGATCAGGGTGACTTTACGAGGCATGCGCATCTCGCCCCACTGAGTTGCACCAAGGCCTGAAACATGACAGTAATGGATACATGATCAGGGTGACTTTACGAGGCATGCGCATCTCGCCCCACTGAGTTGCACCAAGGCCTGAAACATGACAGTAATGGATACATGATCAGGGTGACTTTACGAGGCATGCGCATCTCGCCCCACTGAGTTGCACCAAGGCCTGAAACATGACAGTAATGGATACATGATCAGGGTGACTTTACGAGGCATGCGCATCTCGCCCCACTGAGTTGCACCAAGGCCTGAAACATGACAGTAATGGATACATGATCAGGGTGACTTTACGAGGCATGCGCATCTCGCCCCACTGAGTTGCACCAAGGCCTGAAACATGACAGTAATGGATACATGATCAGGGTGACTTTACGAGGCATGCGCATCTCGCCCCACTGAGTTGCACCAAGGCCTGAAACATGACAGTAATGGATACATGATCAGGGTGACTTTACGAGGCATGCGCATCTCGCCCCACTGAGTTGCACCAAGGCCTGAAACATGACAGTAATGGATACATGATCAGGGTGACTTTACGAGGCATGCGCATCTCGCCCCACTGAGTTGCACCAAGGCCTGAAACATGACAGTAATGGATACATGATCAGGGTGACTTTACGAGGCATGCGCATCTCGCCCCACTGAGTTGCACCAAGGCCTGAAACATGACAGTAATGGATACATGATCAGGGTGACTTTACGAGGCATGCGCATCTCGCCCCACTGAGTTGCACCAAGGCCTGAAACATGACAGTAATGGATACATGATCAGGGTGACTTTACGAGGCATGCGCATCTCGCCCCACTGAGTTGCACCAAGGCCTGAAACATGACAGTAATGGATACATGATCAGGGTGACTTTACGAGGCATGCGCATCTCGCCCGACTGAGTTGCACCAAGGCCTGAAACATGACAGTAATGGATACATGATCAGGGTGACTTTACGAGGCATGCGCATCTCGCCCCACTGAGTTGCACCAAGGCCTGAAACATGACAGTAATGGATACATGATCAGGGTGACTTTACGAGGCATGCGCATCTCGCCCCACTGAGTTGCACCAAGGCCTAAAACATGACAGTAATGGATACATGATCAGGGTGACTTTACGAGGCATGCGCATCTCGCCCCACTGAGTTGCACCAAGGCCTGAAACATGACAGTAATGGATACATGATCAGGGTGACTTTACGAGGCATGCGCATCTCGCCCCACTGAGTTGCACCAAGGCCTGAAACATGACAGTAATGGATACATGATCAGGGTGACTTTACGAGGCATGCGCATCTCGCCCCACTGAGTTGCACCAAGGCCTGAAACATGACAGTAATGGATACATGATCAGGGTGACTTTACGAGGCATGCGCATCTCGCCCCACTGAGTTGCACCAAGGCCTGAAACATGACAGTAATGGATACATGATCAGGGTGACTTTACGAGGCATGCGCATCTCGCCCCACTGAGTTGCACCAAGGCCTGAAACATGACAGTAATGGATACATGATCAGGGTGACTTTACGAGGCATGCGCATCTCGCCCCACTGAGTTGCACCAAGGCCTGAAACATGACAGTAATGGATACATGATCAGGGTGACTTTACGAGGCATGCGCATCTCGCCCCACTGAGTTGCACCAAGGCCTGAAACATGACAGAAATGGATACATGATCAGGGTGACTTTACGAGGCATGCGCATCTCGCCCCACTGAGTTGCACCAAGGCCTGAAACATGACAGTAATGGATACATGATCAGGGTGACTTTACGAGGCATGCGCATCTCGCCCCACTGAGTTGCACCAAGGCCTGAAACATGACAGAAATGGATACATGATCAGGGTGACTTTACGAGGCATGCGCATCTCGCCCCACTGAGTTGCACCAAGGCCTGAAACATGACAGTAATGGATACATGATCAGGGTGACTTTACGAGGCATGCGCATCTCGCCCCACTGAGTTGCACCAAGGCCTGAAACATGACAGTAATGGATACATGATCAGGGTGACTTTACGAGGCATGCGCATCTCGCCCCACTGAGTTGCACCAAGGCCTGAAACATGACAGTAATGGATACATGATCAGGGTGACTTTAAAAGGCATGCGCATCTCGCCCCACTGAGTTGCACCAAGGCCTGAAACATGACAGTAATGGATACATGATCAGGGTGACTTTACGAGGCATGCGCATCTCGCCCCACTGAGTTGCACCAAGGCCTGAAACATGACAGTAATGGATACATGATCAGGGTGACTTTACGAGGCATGCGCATCTCGCCCCACTGAGTTGCACCAAGGCCTGAAACATGACAGTAATGGATACATGATCAGGGTGACTTTACGAGGCATGCGCATCTCGCCCCACTGAGTTGCACCAAGGCCTGAAACATGACAGTAATGGATACATGATCAGGGTGACTTTACGAGGCATGCGCATCTCGCCCCACTGAGTTGCACCAAGGCCTGAAACATGACAGTAATGGATACATGATCAGGGTGACTTTACGAGGCATGCGCATCTCGCCCCACTGAGTTGCACCAAGGCCTGAAACATGACAGTAATGGATACATGATCAGGGTGACTTTACGAGGCATGCGCATCTCGCCCCACTGAGTTGCACCAAGGCCTGAAACATGACAGTAATGGATACATGATCAGGGTGACTTTACGAGGCATGCGCATCTCGCCCCACTGAGTTGCACCAAGGCCTGAAACATGACAGTAATGGATACATGATCAGGGTGACTTTACGAGGCATGCGCATCTCGCCCCACTGAGTTGCACCAAGGCCTGAAACATGACAGTAATGGATACATGATCAGGGTGACTTTACGAGGCATGCGCATCTCGCCCCACTGAGTTGCACCAAGGCCTGAAACATGACAGTAATGGATACATGATCAGGGTGACTTTACGAGGCATGCGCATCTCGCCCGACTGAGTTGCACCAAGGCCTGAAACATGACAGTAATGGATACATGATCAGGGTGACTTTACGAGGCATGCGCATCTCGCCCCACTGAGTTGCACCGATGTGCAAGCTGAGGGCAGGGCAGCTATGAAGTAATGACAAACAAAACACTAGTGTACGTGGGAGTTTCAGCCCATGAAGGCAGAAGAAGAAGAAGAAGAAGAAGAAGAAGAAGAAGAAGAAGAAGAAGAAGAAGAAGAAGAAGAAGAAGAAGAAGAAGAAGAAGAAGAAGAAGAAGAAGAAGAAGAAGAAGAAGAAGAACACAACCGTAGCGTCCTCTTAGAAGGAAGGAAACACGCGGACCACGCGGAATGTCACGCCATGACGCGGTATAGGCCCTTCCTAAGAGCCAGACATGACGCGGTATAGGCCCTTCCTGAGAGCCAGACATGCTGCGGTATAAAGCCTCTTAGGAAGGCAGAAATGTGTGTGCTACGGGTGCAAAAGAAGAAGAAGAAGAAGAAGAAGAAGAAGAAGAAGAAGAAGAAGAAGAAGAAGAAGAAGAAGAAGAAGAAGAAGAAGAAGAAGAAGAAGAAGAAGAAGAAACGAGGAGAAAAAGCTGGTGATATTAGTGGCCATGGGAATTACATTTATACTATGATGTCTCCGCTTGTGTAGTTGCTACATATTTAATGACATAGAATTATTTGATGGATTGTTTAAAATAATATTCACCATCGCCATCGCCACTATTACCATCCACCACATTCACCAACAGCAACATTCGGAGCAGCCTGCCTGCATTGACAAAGGTTATTATTCCGAACCGAATGCTGTCCAGAGCAACACAGCAATCATCTTTTAAGATTGCGATAATTTTCTCGCCTGAAGAAACAGCTGTATTTTACACGCTCTGTCACGGGTTTCTTGCCCTTAATGGCTTCGTTCTGTGTTTTTGTGTTTTCTCGTTTGACTAAGATCCCGTGTGCTTCTTTATTTTCAAGAACCACATCTTCACATTCAACCTTAACTTTCCCCCGAAATTACTCCTATGTTGCTCCTCTCATTTTTCTTTCCCGCTATGTGCCACAGAAAACAGAAATCCTTTCAACGTGGGATGATCGTTAGCTAGGCTTTCATACGTTCTTGAATCGTAAAAAAACGCATCTGTTCTGCAGAAAACTAAACGTTAACACAAAAATTCACAAAAGCTCCCGTTTGAATTTTCCTCTTGAACTTTCCCTAATCTGTGTTTCGATCGCACACAGCTCATCATGCCCGAACACTTAGTGTATGGCCGGCCTTTACGACGAGCAACGTTCTCTTTCTTCATCTCTGTCCCTGTTTCTTGCACCCATCTTCTCCCACTACGTCTTTGTCTGTGTGAGGATACAGATGTGGTTTTTGCCAACAGCTTTTGATTGCGTTTCTTCCCTAAATCATACAGGATGCGCGTCCACGATAAGAGCCACGACTGCCGAGATGGCTTCAAGGTCATGTTTTGCAGTTGTGTGGCAATAGAGGATTGAGTACATGTAGTTTCTTTTTGCCTTCTGTCTTCAACGCATTTAATGCAGCACGCGGCTGGCTGCCTAGATAACGAAGATTTGGCAACACAAAAAAAGCTTTGACCCTTTACTGCCTGAAAGGTAGGTAGATTTAATTTATCCATGTAACAAATAAAGATATAAATATATGTATGACGATGTTACTGTGGTACGCTCTTATGATGATGATGATGATGATGATGATGATGATGATGATGATGATGATGATGATGATGATGATGATGATGATGATGATGATGAGGAAGAGGAGGAGGAGGAGGATGTCGACGGCGACGACGACGACGATGATGATGATGATGATGATGATGATGATGATGATGATGATGATGATGATGATGATGATGACGACGACGACGATGATGATGATGATGATGATGACGATGATGATGATGATTAGGAGGAGGAGGACGACGACGCCGATGCCGGCGGTAACAACAACGCCGACAATGACGACGAATACAATAATCATGACAACAACGACAACGACGATTATGACGACGATTATGACGACGACTATGATGATCCTTCATTTGTAAGCTCTTCCAAATTGCGACACCCAACGGACTGTACTGATATAAACCAGAACCGAAAGACAGCCACTGACCTGTACATGTTGTAGAAAGACAGCCACTGACCTGTACATGTTGTAGAAAGACAGCCACTGACCTGTACATGTTGTAGAAAGACAGCCACTGACCTGTACATGTTGTAGAAAGACAGCCACTGACCTGTACATAATGTAGATGGCGTAGATGCGGAAGGGCAGGAGGCAGACGAAGAAGAGGACGACGACGCCGACGAGCATGTAGACGAGCTGCTGACGAGACCTCAGAACCTGCACTCTTGCCTTGTCCGTCATCTGACGACTGTCCATCGTGTCGACTGCCACCTGGACAATCACCAACAGCAAGGCAACACAGTTAAACCTCAGACAAAAGTAAAGCAACACAAAAAATCACCCACACAAAACAAGAAATAAACAAAAGACAACAACAGCAACAACAACAAGAACACCTAGTCATGTTATTGAGTGGAACAACTTAAAGAAGTTCATAACAGAATGTTCTCGAAATATTCCACATGCAGGATCTTAAACGTGTGCACACTTCGTCGGATTACTCCATGTCACTCGTCAAGTGAAAGTTGTCAGCTGATCGACTGTTCCTGGCCCATGACACCCGTGTCACGAACTGAAAGCTCTGCCTGAATAGTAATACTTCTCATTGCGGTCAATGCGCATGCGCTAACATGGGGAGATTAATCAGGTCGTGAACAACCTAACCCTAACCCTTACCCTAACCCTAACCCTTACCCTAATCCTAACACTAATCCTAACCCTAACCCTAATCCATGGTTCGTTCGGTCAAAGGGTCGCATTTTTTAAGTCCAAGATTGGCGCATGCGCATTGACCGCAATCAATCAACCAATCAATATGAGGCTTATATCGCGCGTATTCCGTGGGTACAGTTCTAAGCGCAGGGATTTATTTTTATTTTTTATTTTTTTATGCAATTTATATTGCGCACATATTCAAGGCGCAGGGATTTATTTATGCCGTGTGAGATGGATTTTGTTTGTACACAATACATGACGAATTCACATCGGCCAGCAGATCGCAGCCATTTCGGCGCATATCCTACTTTTCACGGCCTATTATTCCAAGTCACACGGGTATTTTGGTGGACATTTTTATCTATGCCTATACAATTTTGCCAGGAAAGAACCTTTTGTCAATCGTGGGATCTTTAACGTGCACACCCCAATGTAGTGTACACGAAGGGACCTCGGTTTTTCGTCTCATCCGAAAGACTAGCACTTGAACCCACCACCTAGGTTAGGAAAGGGGGGAGAAAATAGCGGCCTGACTGTTAGGAAACGCTACCGTTGCTGAGCTTTGGTTCAGTTTTGTGTGTTGCATGTAGTTGACTTATTTGTACTTTGTGGGAAAGTACCGATATTATATTTTGTAAACACAATATTTATGCTTGGACGAGAATGCAGGTGAACTTTCTAGTCCTGTCAAAACAAGTTGTTTACCATGCTGTTTTAGTCGTGAGTTCGTGGCGTTCGTTCGGATTAAGTGCGTCGGCGCTTTTTGATGTACGTCAGAGAGAATGTCGCTAGTTTAGTCCATGCACGGCTCGTATAATGTAGTTGTATCGTGTTCGGTCTGGAATATTCTCGAGATTGAGTATTTACTATATATGCCAGCGCGATTTGAATGTTAAAAAAGCTTCTATTTGAGTTCTGCTACGTTGTGCAGTTGTATGTATTGAATGCTGAATAAATCCTCGAACTCAATTTGACGAGTTGTTTTCTGTTGCTGCGAAGACGGGCGACGTAGAATAAAAGAACACAACTATACGACGTTTGAGAACTTGTGGCAATCTCAAGTGTCGTGTAACAATTGGGGGCCAAGCCAAGGATCTACGTTTAACGCCAAGGGTTTTCCAGTAACAAGGACCAGTGTCAAGACAGTCACAGGAGGTAGCCATCAATCGGGTGTATCCTGAGGGATCAGTATTGAGACTACGGAACCGTGGATTCGGTGTGACTGGTGAAGAGTTTGGTAATCGCCGCAGCTCGGTACGGTGAGCGACGCCGGAGTGTATCGGGATTACAGAGGTTAGCTGCCGTTTGGACGAGACGGACTTCGTCGCGGAGCTAGTGCATTAATACTACGAAATACGACTGGGGTACGTCGTGTACGTATCGTGAGCAGAGTGCGCCGTCACGTTAGACGAGGAGGGTGGCAGCCTGCGTCTACGAAGGTGAACAGCGACGAGAGAAGCATCGGAGGTGCAGTAGAGACTGTGTTCTTTTAGAAGACTACATTCGTCTACGTTCGGGGCTGTGAAAGAATACAGACGAACGCACCGGAAAAGACCAGAATGGCTGAGTTCTGGGCAAAAGGAGTTGAACTGGGACTGAAAGGCAAGCAGCTGACGGAGTTCGTCGAGTCCCAGACACAACTGCTAGCGCAGCGTGAAGAAAGACAAGCGCAGCGTGAGCGTGAAGAAAGACAAGCGCAGCGTGAGCGTGAAGAAAGACAAGCGCAGCGTGAAGATAAAGAAAGACAAGCGCAGCGTGAGCGTGAAGAAAGAGAAGCACAGCGTGAAGAAAGACAAGCGCAGCGTGAAGAAAGGCAAATGGAGCTGAAACGCATAGAGCTCCAGATAGAAATGGAGACCAAGCGCTTAGAGCTTCAGACAGAAATGGTGCGTGTTCAAAGTGAGCACGAGGCACCACGCCAAAGAGATAACCAGCAGCAAATGCTACACAGGGCACCGAAACTTCCAGCATTCGCTGACGGGAAGGACCAGATCGACTGCTACCTTGCAAGATTCGAGAGGTTCGCTGAGAGTGCTAGATGGCAGCGCGACGACTGGGCGATTCAACTCAGCGCACATTTGACTGGGGCAGCACTTGAGGTCTACACTAGACTCTCAAATGATGACGCCAGAGACTATGATGTACTGAAGGAAGCTCTGTTGCGTTGCTACAACTTCACTGAAAGGGGCTACCGTCAACGCTTCCGCGAATGCCAGCCATTGTCTGGAGAGACACCGAGCCAGTTTGTGGAGCGCCTGTCGTTATACCTGCAGAAGTGGGTGGAGTTATCAGGTGAAGAGCAGTCATACGAGAGTCTGCGGGACTTGATCGTGAAGGAGCAGTTCCTTAATGCCTGCCCGAAGGACCTGGCGACCCGCTTGGAAGAGCAAAAACTGCGGGGTTTGAAGGACATTACTGATGCTGCTGAGCGTTATCTCATTGCTCATGGAAGGACCCTGGGGACGTCAAAGTCATCAAAACCTTTCCAGAAGAGCGGGAACCAGGGAAACCAACCTGCCAAGGGACAAACTGAGTCCGCACCATCATCCAATGAAGGGCAGAACATAACGTGTTTCCATTGCAATGCCAAGGGCCACCGAGTCGCCAACTGTCCCCAAAAGAAAAATAACGGACATGTCAATGACAAAGCGCAAGAACATCGACGGAGATATTACGACAACAAGAGGCAAACGAGTGGCTCGAACCAACAAGTATGTGCGAGCAGCGTCATACTTCCAAGGGCTGCCGAGCAAGTGGCTACACCATCGGACGTGGAAGAATGTATTTCTGATGGCCAGCTTCTACTCGCCAATGGCAAGTCAATCTCTGTCGTCGCCAGCGCAGCTGTGTCAGTGTCGAACATGCCCGTGTCGAAGGGATTTGTTGAGAAGCAGGAAGTGACTGTTCTCAGAGATTCGGGCTGCAATCGGGTCATCGTCAAAGAGGATCTGGTGCCAACAGAGAAGTTCACTGGTGACTTCAAGTGGACGCTCATGGCTGACAGCAAATGCGTGAAGGCACCAGTGGTAAAAATCCAGATCGATACTCCATACTTCACCGGAGAAGTTGAGGCCGTCTGCCTGAAGAAGCCCTTGTACGATCTATTAATTGGCAACATTGGGGGTGCGAGACGTCCTGATGACCCTGATGTCGAATGGAGAATGGGTGCAGCTCAGCCTGCTGTTGAGGAGGAAGACCCACTGCCATTCGCGAATGAAGATATCAGCGAACTGTTACAAGATGACAGAGCTACTGTGCATCGCCGCGACCAGCCGCAGGTTGTAAGCGCTGTGACGACCAGAGCCCAGGCGAAGAAGGACAAAACAACTACGACACTCAGGGTCACCAACAGTTCTGCAACTGCTGTCGTGGACAGGGATCGGCTGATTCAGCTACAGGAAGCTGATTTGACCTTGAAAAAGTACAGGAGTCGTCCTGTCAAGGAGATGACTAAGGGCGAAGGCACTGTGCAATTTGAAGTGAAGGCCAAGATTCTGTACAGAGTGTTCCAGCACGCGAGAGTCAACGGTGGGAAGCCATTACGTCAAGTTCTGGTGCCTCAACCACTTAGGCGCCAGGTGATGGAGGTGGCCCACGACTCTATTATGGGAGGTCACCTGGGTGTCAAGAAGACATCGGACAGAATCCAGGCTGCGTTTTACTGGCCAGGACTGCATGCAGATGTGACTCGATTCTGCCGATCGTGCGATATTTGCCAGAAAACCATACCTCGAGGAAGGGTCCCGAAAGTGCCGTTGCAGAAGATGCCTTTGATCGACCGACCTTTCAAGAGGGTGGCCATTGACCTCATCGGCGAGATAAAACCGCCAAGTGAAGCGGGTCATCGTTGGGTACTGACCCTGGTAGACTATGCAACCAGGTACCCAGAAGCCGTGCCTCTGAAGAAAATTGACACCGAGACTGTTGCCGAGGCACTTGTGGACATTTTCAGCAGAATTGGGGTTCCTGAAGAGATCCTCACAGACCTGGGGACACAGTTTGTCTCTGAATGCATGGAAGAGGTCAACAGGCTGCTGAGCATTCGTCACTTGACTACGACACCCTATCACCCGATGTGCAATGGGCTGGTCGAAAAATTCAATGCGACGCTGAAGTCCACGCTGAAGAAACTATGCAGTGAGCAGCCAAGGCAGTGGCATCGCTACATCAATGCCTTGCTGTTTGCATACAGGGAGGTGCCACAAGAGTCCACTGGATTCTCCCCGTTCGAGCTGATGTACGGGCGGACCGTGAGAGGCCCGATGCAGATACTAAAGGAATTGTGGACGAAAGATGTGGACACACCTGAAGTGAAGAACAGTTACCAGTACGTGTTCGAGTTGCGAGAGAAACTGGAGGAGACTCTCGAGATTGCGAGAGAAAACTTGAGAAAGTCTCAGGATAGTGGAAAGCACTACTACGACCGCAAAGCCGTAAACAGGAAGTTTACACCAGGTAACAAAGTGCTGATACTGCTTCCCACTGATCACAACAAACTACTGATGCAGTGGAAAGGTCCATACGAGGTTGAGGCCGTGGTAGGGATCAACGACTACAAGGTGAATGTCGGCAAGAAGTCCAAGATCTACCACGCTAACCTCCTGAAACTGTATGTGGAGAGACCTCCGGAAGCAGTACAGGTCGCAGCAAGTGTGGAAGAACCAGCCGAACTAGACGAGTTCGACGGTGAGGAACTACTGGAGTTGGGAGACCTCCACAAGAAAGAGGGAGTGGATGACGTCAAGTTAGGACC
This sequence comes from Littorina saxatilis, assembly GCF_037325665.1. NCBI lineage: Eukaryota > Metazoa > Mollusca > Gastropoda > Littorinimorpha > Littorinidae > Littorina > Littorina saxatilis. The sequence continues at coordinate 454,560 of NC_090256.1, read as the reverse complement.
TGACCTGACAGAAGACCAGCAGAAGGAGCTGCATGATTTTATGGGCGACTTCACCCATAGGTTCTCTGATGTTCCAGGCTCTACGTCCTTGGTCGAACATGAAGTCCACCTCACATCTGACGTTCCTGTTCGCTCAAAACCATACCCTATCCCGTTTCAGGCTCGGGAATCCTTGAAGAAGGACATCGACAACATGTTGAAGATGGGGGTCATCCGTGAATCATCATCCCCTTACTCATCTCCCGTTGTTGTTGTCAAGAAGAAAGACGGCACAAACAGGGTATGCATTGACTTCAGGAAAGTCAATAAGATCACCGTGTTTGACCCTGAACCAATGCCGACGGCAACTGATCTATTCCGACAGTTAACCGGCAGTAAGATCTTCTCAAAAATCGATCTCAGCAAGGGATATTGGCAAATTCCTGTGCGCGAAGAGGACATACCAAAGACCGCCTTTGCAACTCCAGACGGAACGTATGAGTGCCTGCGGATGCCTTTTGGCATGGTGAACAGTGGTGCTACCCTTACGAGGGGAATGCGAAAAATGCTCAAAGGAATGAAGAATGTTGTGTACTACTGGGATGATCTGCTAGTCCACACGGAGACCTTCGCAGAGCATCTGGAGACTTTGAGGGAACTGTTTTCCCGCCTGACAAAAGCCAATCTGACCGTGAGACCCAGCAAGTGCATTTTGGGGACCGACAACGTTGACTTCATAGGTCATTCACTGAAGGAAGGTTAAAAGGGGCTTTTGTTGGAAAACGTCACCAAGATCCTCAATGCGCCACGTCCTGAAACCAAGAAGCAGGTGCGATCCTTCCTTGGATTGGCTGGGTACTACAGAGAGTTCATTCCAAACTTCGCCGCCATAACGGCGCCTTTGTCGGACATGACCCGAAAAGGATGCCCCAACCGAATACTCTGGGGACCAGCTCAGGAGAAGGCATACCAGACCGTGCGCGACCTGATGTCACGAGACCCGGTGCTACGCCTTCCTGATACTGCCAAAGAGTTCATCTTGCGTACAGACGCATCGGACGAAGGGATCGGCGCCATGCTGATGCAAGAGCATGGAGGTAAACCGTTTCCGGTCAGCTATGCCAGCAAGAAGCTGTCAGGAGCCGAGAAGAACTACTCGACCATGGAGAAAGAGTGTTTAGCCATTGTGTGGGGAATCAAGAAATTTGAACTCTACCTCCAAGGGGTGAAATTCGTGCTTCAGACTGATCACAAACCCCTCACCTACCTGAACTCTGCGAAGTTTGTGAATAATCGTATCATGAGGTGGGTGATGTACTTGCAGAACTTTGATATGCGAGTGGAATCGATCAAAGGTTCAGACAATGTTGGAGCAGATTTTCTCAGCCGAGTATGTGAGTAAAACTGTGTTAATTCTCCAACAGACTAATGTACATACCTGGATTTCAATCTGTTATGTATACATAATATGTGTACAGGTAGCGTTTCAATGATTGAAAGAAATTAGGTAAATTTCTTCTGGTGTTGGGGGTAATGTTAGGAAACGCTACCGTTGCTGAGCTTTGGTTCAGTTTTGTGTGTTGCATGTAGTTGACTTATTTGTACTTTGTGGGAAAGTACCGATATTATATTTTGTAAACACAATATTTATGCTTGGACGAGAATGCAGGTGAACTTTCTAGTCCTGTCAAAACAAGTTGTTTACCATGCTGTTTTAGTCGTGAGTTCGTGGCGTTCGTTCGGATTAAGTGCGTCGGCGCTTTTTGATGTACGTCAGAGAGAATGTCGCTAGTTTAGTCCATGCACGGCTCGTATAATGTAGTTGTATCGTGTTCGGTCTGGAATATTCTCGAGATTGAGTATTTACTATATATGCCAGCGCGATTTGAATGTTAAAAAAGCTTCTATTTGAGTTCTGCTACGTTGTGCAGTTGTATGTATTGAATGCTGAATAAATCCTCGAACTCAATTTGACGAGTTGTTTTCTGTTGCTGCGAAGACGGGCGACGTAGAATAAAAGAACACAACTATACGACGTTTGAGAACTTGTGGCAATCTCAAGTGTCGTGTAACACTGACCCAGGGTCGAACACGCAACCTCTGGCTTCCGAGCGCAAGTGCGTTACCACTCGGCCACCCAGTCCCTAAATGAGAAGGATTGTTCAGCAGAGGTTTCAGTTCGTGACACCTGCCCCAGATCTGAGATGGATTATAAGATGGCATGTACAAAAAGGACGCTACCTCAAATCAAACACTCAAAATAATGAAAAGATGAGGTATTAATGAAACCTAGTTTTGAGCGCGAGGTGGCATGGGAGGATGTCAAAGGGAAGATGTATGGACCATTCTGAGATTATTGAGTCATACATGTCCTTCCACGCCGCACTAAGAGCATTAAAGGAACTCGGCTTTCTAAGAATTTCGCTCAAGCAGACAAACAAGATAAGCCTCATAACCGGCTTCGGTTCAGGGCTGGTAAACCTTGTGTGAATGGTGCATTTCTGTACGAAAACAAATAAACAAACATTGAAACCTATACGCCCCCGAATATATGGGACAGAGCCAAGTGGATGAAAATGCGCTTTGCTCGAGCTCATTGAAAATCGTGATTTCTTCATCTTCTTCTTCTTCTTCTTCTTCTTCTTCTTCTTCTTCTTCTTCGTTCATGGGCTGAAACTCCCACGTTCACTCATGTTTTTGCACAAGTGGGTGTTTACGTGTATGACCGTTTTATACCCTACCATTCAGGCAGCCATACACCGCTTTCGGGGGATAATCGTGATTTAAATTGGGTATAACACCTCATTGATCAAACGCAGACGACAATGAAAACAGCGCTACCGTTCTTGGGTTCAGAAACGCCTGTAAAGTTTGCCTGTTGTGCGGTTGAAAAAAAGGCTCACGACAATACTGTTTAAAATCCAGCAACTCGCAAAGAAGACGAGTTCTTGCGGTGATTCACCATTACCCGCTATTACGAGCTAGTCGTGTGACATTATAGCATATTATGCAAACTGCCCGAGTAAACATTTAGTCTCGACATGAGTGAAATTATAAAGCTTTGAGTATTCAATGCGTATTCTATTGGATTTTATTACATACTCGGTGCATAACAAAATAAGAAAACACAAACAAGTAGAAAAAAAGGTAAAAAAGAAAAGATTGCTATTTTTCAGCAGGCATGCGTCATCAGAGAAGAAAAGACGAAAATAACGCACTGAAAAAATATTAAATATCATCTCTTGCCTTCCTTTTTAACTGATACAAAACAGACTCTTTTAACAGTCATGATATTCTAGACAAAACACCTTGTTTTGTACGAAACCTGGGACCCATATAAGATGGAACAAACTTCCGGGAAACTCGTGCAAAAGCTGAGCTAAGCTGTTTTTCTACGCAGTGTCGGAATGTCGGATTTAAGAATGAGAAATCTCTCTCACACTCAATCACCCTTCTTAAAAAAATCGAACACCGAAGAGGAAGAACCACAAAGAACAAAAGCTGGCAGCTGCGCGTGGGGTGTGACTGAGTCGAACAACAACCACTCTGTCAAAAACACTCCAAGGCGGAACACACACACACGCACACACACACACACACGCACGCACGTACGCACGCACGTACGCACGCATGCACGCTCGCGGAGAAAAACAGAGAGAGCGAGAGAGAGGAGGAACAAAAAGTCGCGTGATGCGATAAAAAAAAACACCATTTAGTCAGTCGGTATCAAGCTAAAAGATCAACACCACAAACTAGTCATCGCCAAGACTATAGTTAGATAGTCTCGGCTAACAATACCCGAAGACCGAGACGGGTCACGCTCGTCTCCGCGAAGCATGCGACCGTTTTTTTACTGAACCTATTTTCTGTAATTCTGAGCACATTTTTAGAGTAAATATAACATTACCCGCTATTACGAGTTAGTCGTGTGACAGAGAGTTTTCTTGCACATGAGACTGTAGATGTCTCACGACGGCGTAGCCGAAGTGAGACAACAGCAGTCGAGTTTTCTTGCACACGAGACTGTAGATGTCTCACGACGGCGTAGCAGCAGTCGAGTGTGCAAGAAAACTCTCTGTCACACGACTAACTCGTAATAGCGATTATGTCTCACAGCATAGGCATAGAAAGACAGAAATGAGTTTTGGGGGACGAAATAACAGGCACAAAACAAGACTGAAAAACACAATTGCCCTTTTACACATACCCTACACACGCATGGGCGCAGAATATAGATTCAATGCGTTTCGTGTCTTTTCTGGTTGAATGCATTCAACAAAGTATCAACCAACGTTTCTGAATCTTTCAATGAAAAAAGATAAACTTATTTTGAACCAAACAGCACATACCAACGAAAGCTAAACACACAAACACACACGCGCACTAACACAGATTGAATGCAAAGCGCGAACGAACACGGAGGATTTTTGTAGGTCAGGTCGTGGGAAAGTCCACCCGAAATGTTCCACAGGGGAACTGGTTGTGTTTGTATTGTTTATTTTCTCACAGTGATGTTGATGGTTTTTACAGTGCCGTTTTGAAAGAATATTTTCCTAATTTGGGGCACATGTAACACATTCAAAACCTAACTTGTTTTGAACATGTACATAAAGCTAGGTTAGTAGTTTTCGTTCCGACCATAGTGTGACTGATCATATTTTTACCCTAAATGCTATAATAGACTTTTTCCTGTCTAAAAAGAAGAGATTGTACTGTGTTTTTGTTGACTATGAAAAGGCTTTTGACCTTGTTAACCGCTCTTTTTTGTGGCAGAAATTGTTAAATTGTGGTGTGCGTGGTAAGATGTTGACGATTGTTCAAGATATGTACTCTAAAGCTAAGTCCTGTGTACAGTGGAACACTAAGTTGTCTGACTTTTTTTCTTGTTCTGTCGGTGTGAGACAAGGTGAGAACTTGTCTCCCCTGCTTTTTTCCGTATATTTAAACGATCTGAAGAATTATTTTGATCGGGAGTCAGCTCTAAATACCTTAGGACGTGAATCAGAAAATGTAAACTGTGACAACAGTGATATTAACGTTCTGTATGGGTTGTTCATTTTGTTGTATGCTGACGATACGGTTATTTTTGCTGAATCGCCAGAATCCTTGCAGATCGCTCTAGATATTATGGACAGATATTGTAAAGATTGGTTTTTGAAATTGAATGTAACTAAAACAAAAGTAATGATTTTCTCAAGAGGGAAAGTAAGAAAAGTTCCGACATTTACATTCAATGGTCGGAAACTTGATATTGTGTATGATTTTCAATACCTGGGTATTAAATTTAGCTACAATGGTAAATTTACTGTTGCACAGAAGAATTTGTATGACCGTGCCTCCAAGGCCATGTTTGCTTTATTACGTAAAACTAGAAAACTGTTTTTGCCTCTTGATGTCCAAATTGACCTCTTTGAAAAAACTGTGGTCCCTATTTTACTTTACGGTTCTGAAGTATGGTGCCCTTACATGTCTGATCTAGCTAACAAATTACAGATACGATTTTTTAAGATGATTTTGAAAGTTGGCAAATCAACACCAACAAACATGGTTTTGGGTGAATTAGGTCAGTTCCCTGTAAGTATTCAAGCGAAATGTCGTATGTTGAATTTTTGGTACAAACTTGCATTTTCTAATGGTTCTGACAAACTTTCTTGTGTGACATATCGTTTTTTGTTTAAAATGTATGAATCTGGTGTATACAAGTCAAAATTTTTGCTTTCTGTCCATGGTGTTCTAAATGAGTTAGGCTTTAGTGATTTTTGGCACAATCAAACTATCGATAATGTAACGGATGGTGGTTATTTTAATACTTTCAAAGCACTGATGAAAAATAGGCTACAAGACCAATTTGTCCAAACCTGGCATTCAGAAATAAATAACAATGAGTTTTATTATAATTATAGAATGTATAAAGAGAATTTTGAGTTTGAAAAGTACTTGTCCATCCTGCCGGTTAATTTAGCAAACGCTGTTTTAAAATTTAGAACACTGAATCATAAATTGCCTATACAAAAAGGTAGGACTCTTGGTATTCCCAGACAAGACAGAATCTGTCACAAATGTTCATCAGGTGACCTTGGGGACGAGTTCCATTATATTTTTGTATGTCCTTTTTTTTACCAATTATAGAAAACAGTTGTTACGGTGCTATTATTATGCCCGCCCCAATTCAGTTAAATTCAGAGAGCTTTTTTCCACTACAAAAAAGAGTTTATTGCTAAAACTCGCAAAGTTCATGACACTTGTCATGGACTGTTTGAGAAGCGAGTAAAATTTAATTCTCTTTTAGCTTTATACTCCGTTATCTGTTTTGTGTTGTTTGTAATAGTATTTTTGTCCTTATGTAACTCACCCATCACCCCCCCCCCCCCCCTCCCCCTTCCCCCCATTACCCATAGTAAAGAAATGTATGTAATCACTTTGCACTTGTAGTGTTTTATTATTATTATTATTATTATTATTATTATTATTATTATTATTATTATTATTATTATTATTATTATTATTATTATTATTATTATTTATTATTATTATTGTTGAATTGTTTCTGTTGTGGAGATCGCTAGATACCACTGGAATCGAATGGAAGGATAAAGAACATTATGGAACTTACTTTGATTTAGTGCGCAGTCACTCATGACGTAAGTTCCATAATGTTCTTATGTTCTGATGTTGCTTTTTTCTACAGACTGCCCCTACAAAAAAGCCAAATGCCGATACTGTGACGTCACAGGACATTTGGAAGCTGTCTGTAGAAAAAAGCAACATCAGAATCGGGAACGACATTCCCAAGCTTCCGTGAAGAGAGTCACGAAAGCAGAGCTTGTCAACGCGATCCTCGGTGAAGTTCCCCAAGATACTCCTAGGTTGGATGTACCCATAACAATCCAGGACCGACAGTTCACCATGGAACTGGACACCGCAACTACGGGAAATTTTGTTTCTCTTCCGGTCTGGAGACAACTAGGAAAACCGAAGCTGGATGACGTCACACATCGTTACGAGTCTGCCAGCAAGCACGACCTGCCCGTGCTGGGAACTTTCATGGGCCAAACCAAGGATCCAGTGACTGGTAAGCAAAGCTCAATTCCGTACATCGTCACCAAGATCCCTCATCTGAATCTGCTAGGACGCAACGCAATCCAGACTCTGGGAATTTCTGTGGACAATGCTCTAGGACTGAGGAGCATAGAGAGTCACGCTAAGAGTGAGGGTGCAAAACCTACGCATCCAGCGACCTCCAACGCGCCTTATGCTGCCCTGCAACGAGATTGTCACAGACTGTCTGATAAATTCCCAAATCTCTTCAAACAAGAATTGGGATGTCTCAAGGACTTCGAACTGGACGTGAAGTTCAAGTCTGATGCGAAGCCGGTTTTTCACAAGGCACGTCCGGTACCTTTCGCTCTTCGTGATGACCTCGCCAAAGGCTACGAAGAAGGCATCACCAAAGGAGTCTGGAAGCCAGTCCAGTTCAATGAATACGGAACGCCAGTGGTACCAATTCGTAAGGCACAAACCTCGGGCACCCTGAAGCCCAAGCTACGGATCTGTGGTGACTACTCAGTGGGCATCAATGATCAGCTTGAAGATCACCGTCATCCAATGCCACTCCCAGAGGAACTGATGCAGAAGCTAGGAGGTGGATTCGGATACACCAAGATCGATCTTGCTGATGCCTACAACCAGATCAAGCTGGCACCAGAGAGTCAACGCAGGCTAGCCCTCAGCACTCACCGTGGGGTACTCCTGCAGCAACGACTTCCTTTCGGGATAAAGTCAGCACCTGGTTACTTTCAAGAGATCATGGAAAACCTGACCTGTGATCTACCTGGTGTTGCCGTCTTCCAAGATGATATACTCGTCAGCGGGAAGGACGCCAACGACCACCTGAGCAATCTGGAACGTTTGCTCACTCGTCTGAACGACAAAGGACTCAGATGTCGTCATGAAAAGTGCGAGTTCGCACAAGCCAGTGTGGAATACCTTGGACATACCTTATCGGCCGAAGGGATCTCCAAAGGATCGAAGGTCGAGGCAGTTTTGAAAATGCCAGCCCCTACGGACGTCTCAAGCTTGAAGTCTTTCTTGGGCTCAGTTCATTTTTACGGGAAGTTCATCCCTAACCTGGCCAGCATGGCAGAGCCGCTCTACCGCCTGACGAAGAAGGCGAACCCCTGGAAGTGGGGAGATGAGGAACAGGCAGCATTTGAACAGTTGAAAAATGTGCTTTCCTCGGATCAAGTTCTGGTACACTTCGATCCAAACAAGACTTTGGGACTAGCTTGTGACGCGTCCAACGTTGGAATTGGAGCAGTCCTATTTCATCGCTATCCAGATGGAAGCGAGCGCCCAATCGCCAACGTGTCCAAGACTCTCACGGCTGCAGAAAGGAACTACAGCCAAATCCACAAGGAAGCCCTGGCCATCATCTTTGGCTTGCGGAAGTTCTACCAGTATCTCTACGGACGTCAGTTCACACTGGTGACAGATCATAAGCCTCTGACATCACTGTTCGGACCAAAGAAAGGGACTCCACTGCTCGCAGCTAACAGACTAGCTCGGTGGGCCCTGTGGCTGAACCAGTTTAACTACACCATCGAGTACCGGAAAACAGCGGATCATGGCAATGCAGATGCCCTTAGTCGCTTGCCATACGGAGATGACATCGACTTCGACAGGGAGGAAAGTGGTGAAGACATGGACATGGTGTGTGCCATCAAGGTTCTCAGTCTTCAAGTCCAGCCTGTGGATGCCAATATCCTCCGTCAAGAGTCAGGAAAAGATCCAGTGATATCTACTGTGATGCGCTACGTCCGTGAAGGCTGGCCACCAAAGAACGCTGAGATCAATGAAGATGTCAACAAGTTCCGGAAGTTGTCGGACTCTCTCAGTATCTGCCACGGATGCCTCGTCCATGGATCGAGAGTGGTGATTCCACAGAGCCTGCAGTCCAAGATCCTTGATCTGCTGCATCTCGGACACTTCGGCATGGAACGCATGAAACAGTTGGCAAGAACTGCTGTTTACTGGCCCGGTATCGATGCTGCTATTGAGATGGCTACTCGACGATGTGACTCGTGTGGTGAACATCAGAACAAGCCATCCAAGCCTCCAGTTCACCCATGGATGCTACCAGAAAAGCCGTGGAGCCGCTTACACCTGGACCATGCAATCAACTTCATGGGTAGAGACTGGCTGGTGATCACGGATGCTTACTCCAAGTATCCATGCATTCATCCTACGTCATCCACGTCCTCTAGAGCCACTCTAGACCTGCTGGAAGAAGATTTTGCTCATTTTGGATTGCCTCACACACTTGTCACTGACAACGCGCCGACCTTCACTTCTGAAGAATTTCAGAGCTGGTGCAAGGAACGGGGGATCACGCACCTGACAGGGGCACCATATCATCCTGCTACCAATGGAGCCGCCGAACGTTTGGTGCAGACATTCAAACAAGCACTGAGAAAATCTTCTTTGCCACCGAAGCGTGCTCTTCAAGAGTTCTTGATGCAGTACCGGAGAACTCCGACATCCTGTGGTTTCTCTCCGAGTGAACTCTTGAATTCCAGGCAGTTACGGACAAGGATCGACACTCTGCTGCCCTCGCCAGCCCACATCGCTCAGGGCAAGCAATCCAAGGAGGCATCCAAGTCTCAGATGACTCCAGACTTGAAAGCTGTCGTCAAGGTAACCAGACAGTACAAGGCCGGAGATCCTGTGTATGCTCTGTACCATGGACCTCGCCGAGACAAACAACCCCGATGGGTACCAGCAGTCATCAAGAAGTCTCTGGGTACTCGCTACTTCAACGTCATGGTCATTCCTCATGGTCCAGTATGGAGACGACACTGGGAACAGCTACAGCCACGCTACACCACTGAGGAAGACAATGAACCTGGTGAGGAAGTGGACACTGTTTCTGAACTTGTAACAGATCACCCCATGGAGATCTTGGAAACTGTGCCACAAACTCGGAGACAGACCAAACCCAAAGGTACTCCATCCGTTCCAGAGTATGGACCAGACAATCTAAGACGGTCAAAGAGAACACGCAAACCCACAGAGAGACTTTGCTGTTGATGCTTGAGGAGTAGCATCAGTTTAGGTGGGGAGGTGTTGTGGAGATCGCTAGATACCACTGGAATCGAATGGAAGGATAAAGAACATTATGGAACTTACTTTGATTTAGTGCGCAGTCACTCATGACGTAAGCGTAGACGCTCATCGAACAGATGGAACTGTGTAGATCTAACCAGATTAGTGTCGATGTTTCCCGAATATTCTCGTATGTCCATTAACTATATAAGTAGGGCTGCGCACACGTATTGTTGTTCTTTACCAGTCTTGCACTTGTTCTTTCTTACACTGTGCTGAGAGATATTGTCACCGTTGTTCCAGCTGTTAATAAATCTACAGAACCTACACAAATCGTTGTGTCTCCTTTGCGACTGAGAGTGACGAAAGGAAAAACACGACAGTTTCTTGTATTGTTTTTGCTCTCCCTCACCCCTCAACTCCCTTTTCTGTACATAGTCTGATTTCTTTTTGTTTTAGTTCCTTTTATTTGGTGTTGAATGAAATGTGTTTTTATTGTGTTTTTTAATTTTCCATGTACCCTCACGGGGTTTTTATCGGAATAAAACTTGACTTGACTTGACTTGTTAAGGGGAAGGAACTGTTGTTTTTTGGGTAATGTGAACATTGATTGTTATCTTCCTTTAATTAGTCTTTTTAATTTGGTTAATTCATTTTATATTTTTGGATTTGGATAATATTGTTGTTTTAAAAGTGTTTTTGATTAGGTATTAATTATAAACGTTAATAAGTCGTAAAGATATTTTATTTCATTTTAAGATATCTATTGTTAGAAAATCTTCCAGTTCGGATTTTAGAGTTTTAGCTTCACTTCCGCTCTCTACTTGAGAAGTCGCCAGGATGGTGTGAAACCTCTGGACAACATTTTGGTTCTAAATCAGGTGAATACTGATTTTTACATTGTCATCTGCTTGGTGTATGATTAGTTATTAGTTTAGCAAGATGAATATTATAAATTGGAGTGGTTATTTTTGTAAATCTGTTCCGAAACTGAAATATTTGTAATTTGACAATGTGGTGGGGTTTTTGACAGAAGCACCGGTCACAGAAATGGTGCAGAATATTTGTATTTTTGGTTGTAGTTAGTGTCTGAAGTGCATAGACGGAAAGATAAGTGTGTTACAGATGTTTTGAAGTCAAATAGGGTTTAGGTTTTGTAAAGAAATCTAGTGTTGGATTATAATTTTAATTTTGAAGTAAAAGAAAGTTGTGCGCATGCGCGGGAATAACCGAAAGCGCATTGCATAATTGGAAAGTTGGCTGCCGCTGTTTTATAGAAAATAGAGTTTGTGACTAGTGTTTTAGTTGAGATGTTTGAGGTGAGATTTCATTCCAAGTGATTTAGACATTGTGAATTGAAGAAGTTTGGTCATAATGGTCAGTTTATCACTGCAGATAAATGTGATTATGTATGGACACTTCTTGTAGCTAGTTTTGAGTTTGTAACAATGGTGGAGTGGAACACATGTGATGTGTGGTATTGTTACAAAGAAGAACAAAGATGGTTAGTCACTGTCTTGTAGGATAACATATAGTCTTTCTGTTTCTGTCAATGAAGATGGAATTGATCACAGTAGGCATAATGTTACTCCTGTGTTAGGAAGAAGATTTGCTATTGATAGTTGGTAAATAGTAAATGATGTCTAAATATCAGCTGTTTCTAGTTGATAATGTGGAATGATAGAAAGATAGTGGTGTGTTTGAACACAGTAACTATGTGGTAATTATTAGTCATAATTACTAGCCTCTGGTAACATCTGGTATATATTATTTGTGTTTTGTTGTGTGGTAATAAGGAAACGTTGTGTTTAATTTCAGAGCCAACCAGTCTGGCTTTCACATTACATGTCTGACTGAGTGGTTTGTGTTCTGAGATTTTGGTGAAGCACCTTACGAACACTGGGTTTTTAGGGTTTGGTTTTTTACTGGTTTTTAACACTGTTCTAGTCATTGTGTTTTATTTTTGGAAGTTGTATTTTGTTGAAAAAGAAAAGACTCAAGAGAATAAAAGAAGTTTGAAACATATTTCTGTATTTGTGTTATTCATTTAACACATAATATCCCCTACCCCCTTTCATAACATAATTGGTTTTTCTAAATATAACTTGAAAAGTCAAGAGTGTTACACACACTTTTGACTTTTGGTTCGTTTATCTCGTCGAAGTAACATTCGAGTGTTTCTAAATCAAAACCTTCCAACACCGCTGGTGCAGATTAGACCTGCCTGACTGCGTGCGTGTTAGAGCTGAAGACGAAGCCTCAATCGCCAAAGCGTCACCTATCTGTAGGTCCTGAGCATCGGATGTACGTTGATACGTGGTGAGATCCCCACGGATCTGTCTATGCAACTTTTCCTAGTCACAGGTGTAAGGTTCGATATTTTCTTTGAAATTTCGTCCTCTGTGTACGTAGCAAAGCGTTTCGCCATTTTCGGTTTTCGTTGCAGACGACGATAGTGAAAGTAGTACCTATTGTTTTGTTTTGACCTTTCGTATTCAGGGCTCTTAACCATTGCCGGATGCCGCTTTTGACTACACACGCCCGACGATGCGGGTTTGTCTGAACCCATACATTTGAAAGAGGGTTTTTACCGTTTATTCCTCTAACGACGGGGTGGGTTCAGGGAAACCCACAGCGCTACTTCAGTGGGTGCATCGAGTTTCTCCCTTCACCGACTTCTTGCAGCGATGGCAGAATCCGGGTGTGAGCGCGAGTTGGAGAGAGAGAGAGAGAGAGAGAGAGAGAGAGAGAGAGAGAGAGAGAGAGAGAGAGAGAGAGAGAGAGAGAGATACGGACAGACGGACGTACGGACAGACAGAGATATACGGACAGACGGACGTACGGACAGACAGAGAGATACGGACAGACGTACGGACAGACAGAGATACGGACAGACGGACGGACGGACAGACAGAGATACGGACAGACAGACGTACGGACAGACAGAGAGATACGGACAGACAGACGTACGGACAGACAGAGAGATACGGACAGACAGACGTACAGACAGACAGATACGGACAGACAGACGTACGGACAGACAGAGATACGGACAGACGGACGTACGGACAGACAGAGAGATACGGACAGACGGACGTACGGACAGACAGAGAGATACGGACGTACAGACAGACAGACAGAGAGATACGGACAGACGGACGTACGGACAGACAGAGAGATACGGACAGACAGACGTACAGACAGACAGATACGGACAGACAGATGTACAGACAGACAGAGATACGGAAAGACAGACGTACAGACAGACAGACAGATACAGACAGACAGACAGACAGAGAGATACGGACAGACAGACGTACAGACAGACAGAGAGATACGGACAGACAGACGTACGGACAGACAGAGAGATACGGACAGACAGACGTACAGACAGACAGAGAGATACGGACAGACAGACGTACAGACAGACAGAGATATACGGACAGACGGACGTACAGACAGACAGAGATATACGGACAGACGGACGTACAGACAGACAGAGAGATACGGACAGACAGACGTACAGACAGACAGAGATATACGGACAGACAGACGTACAGAGAGTCTCTTGGAGACAAACAGGCAGACAGACACTGTTCCGCCGCTTTGGTAATTATGGGTGTAGCAGAACCCGCGCCGTCGGCAGAGGGATAGTTACAATCACTACTACTCTTTAAAAGTATGGGTTTGCGTGAACCCGCGCAATCGGTAGTGTTTATGTTAATTAACATAATCAATTAATTTTAATTTGTTGTCATGTACACACTAAACATTTGCAGACAGAGAGCAAATTAGGTGTGTGAGAGATACTTAACATTTCAACATACCGCTTGAAACATTTCAAACGATACCTTTAATGGTTCCAGAGTTACAATGATTTTAGTGTGTCAAGCTTGGTAAAGGGAGCTTGTCGTGTAAGTGGAAAGTTGACGAAGCTTTTGAAAACAGAAATTGAATGAAGAAGAAAATGTGGCTTTCAGTTATATACAGGAGAACGGGGTTGGTGTTATTCTTTTTCCGTCAAACACTTAGTACACAGATAAAACGTGATTGACTGACCAAGGCCTGTTGGCACACTATTCAGAATGCACAACAAAATGTAACAACACTTTGATACCCATTTTTCTACGTTCGTGATCACTTGAAATGAATACTGAAAACATAAGTGTTTAAGGTAGTGACTGAATGTATGTGAAGGTAACATTTTTCAGAAATAAATGCATAATCAAAATAATTGATTTCGGCATCAAAGCGTGTAACATACAATCTTGCACACGTTTGCTTTAGTAGTGGCAAAGAAGGAATGCGTGTGACATATCTATATATTTTTGAATTCAGGAGAAGATGAGGTATACAATGCAGTCATTGTTTTATCTGTTGCTGAAAATCCGGAACTTTCATGTGAAGTTTCATGAAGATTGGTCCAGTAGTTTTCTCTGAACCACTGTATACACACACACACACACACACACACACACACACACACACACACACACACACACACACACACACACACACACACACACACACACACACACACACACACACCATGACCCTCGTTTCGATTCCCCGTTTACGTTAAAACATTGATTTAGTCATAACTTGACTAAATGTAAAAAGGAAATTCATACAAGTCGCGAAAGGCGAAAATACAACATTTAGTCAAGTAGCTGTCGAACTCACAGAATGAAACTGAACGCAACGAAACGCAGCAAGACCGTATACTCGTAGCATCGTCACTCCACCGCCCGTGGCAAAGGCAGTGCCAGTGAAATTGACAAGAAGAGCTGGGTATTCGTTGCGCTGAGAAGGATAGCACGCTTTTCTGTACCTCTCTTCGTTTTAACTTTCTGAGCGTGTTTTTAATCCAAACATATCATATCTATATGTTTTTGGAATCAGGAACCGACAAGGAATAAGATGAAAGTGTTTTTAAATTGATTTCGAAAAAAAAATTTTATAATAATTTTTATATTTTTAATTTTCAGAGCTTGTTTTTAATCCAAATATAACATATTTATATGTTTTTGGAATCAGAAAATGATGGCGAATAAGATGAACGTAAATTTGGATCGTTTTAGAAAAAATTATTTTTTTTTACAATTTTCAGATTTTTAATGACCAAAGTCATTAACTAATTTTTAAGCCATCAAGCTGAAATGCAATACCGAAGTCCGGGCTTCGTCGAAGACTACTTGACCAAAATGTCAACCAATTTGGTTGAAAAATGAGAGCGTGACAGTGCCGCCTCAACTTTCACGAAAAGCCGGATATGACGTCATCAAAGACATTAATCCAAAAAATGAAAAAAACGTTCGGGGATATCATACCCAGGAACTCTCATGTCAAATTTCATAAAGATCGGTCCAGTAGTTTGGTCTGAATCGCTCTACACGCACGCACACACGCACACACGCACACACGCACACACGCACACACGCACACACATACACCACGACCCTCGTTTCGATTCCCCCTCGATGTTAAAACATTTAGTCAAAACTTGACTAAATGTAATAATAGAAAAAGGAGAAGCAAGAAAACTTCTTTTTACATTTAGTCAAAACTTGACTAAATGTTTTAGCATAGAGGGGGAATCGAGACGAGGGTCGTGGTGTATGTGTGTCTGTGTGTGTGTGTGTGTCTGTGCGTGTGTGTGTGTGTGTGTGTAGAGCGATTCAGAGTAAACTACTGGACTGATCTTTATGAAATTTGACATCAGAGTTCCTGGGTTGGAAATCCCCAGACAATTTTTTCATTTTTTCGATAAATGTCTTTTATGACGTCATATCCGGCTTTTTGTAAAAGTTGAGGCGGCACTGTCACACCTTCATTTTTCAATCAAATTGATTGAAATTTTGGCCAAGCAATCTTCGACGAAGGCCGGACTTCGGTATTGCATTTCAGCATGGAGGCTTAAAAATTAGTTAATGACTTTGGTCATTAAAAATCTGAAAATTGTAATTAAAATTATTGTTTTAAAAAACGATCCAAAATTACTTTTATTTTATTCTTCATCATGTTCTGATTCCAAAAACATATTCATATGTTATATTCGGATTAAAAACAAGCTCTGAAAATTAAAAATATAAAAATTATGATTAAAATTGAATTTCCGAAATCGTTTTAAAAACAATTTCATCTTATTCCTTGTCGGTTCCTGATTCCAAAAACATATAGATATGATATGTTTGGATTAAAAACACGCTCAGAAAGTTAAAACGAAGAGAGGTACAGTAAAGCGTGCTATGCAGCACAGCGCAACCGCTACCGCGCTAAACAGGCTCGTCACTTTCACTGCCTTTTGCACTAGCGGCGGACTACGGTCATTGTGAAAAAATGCAGTGCGTTCAGTTTCATTCTGGGGGTTCCACAGCTTGACTAAATGTAGTAATTTTGCCTTTCGCGACTTGTTATTTATATCGAACTGGATCAGTCTTAACAACTCTAAAGCGGACCGCACTGCAGGTATAGGAGACGGCGGGGGAAATGTGGGTGGGCGGTGGGGGGGGGGGGGGGGTGGTAGGGGAATGGACGAGGGGACGGTAAAATAACAAGACAAGATAAAAACAAAAACATTGCTCACTTTGTAAATTTGTGAAAAAAAATCGAATACTCAATGGGTTACACGATCCTTTCCGTGTGCACACGAAGGGGGATAAGGCACTACCAGGGCCCGTAAGCATGAGGAGGAAGTCAGAAACACTGGAAGTAGAGGCCTCTTTTGGAAGTGGGAACTCCCGAAGCTAACTTTCCAACTGTTCACTATGCATGAACGCCGGATTGGTGACTTCGAGATTATTCGGTCAAGGTCGCAAAAATTGGGGGAATCCCAACTAGTACGCATGCGTTTGTTAACAGTAAGCTTGGCGACCAGAAGAAACAAATCTCATCGCTAGTTCAAAAAGGCGAACGTTGAGCGTTATGTTAAACCTCTTTTCTCATGATTGTGTATCGGTATTGTTTTGGACAAAGTTTGGGTTACTGGTAAATTTGAAAAGGCAGAACTCAATTTTTTGGGAATCAAGATATAAGGTGTAGTGAAAAGAAGATAA
>NC_090256.1:424925-427425 GCF_037325665.1 Littorina saxatilis | reverse complement strand
TACCACCAAGCCATTGCGCCCGTCATTTCAACCAATCAGATCCAGCGTCTTTTTCCCACCAACTGGGTGGCACCGTGTTTCACTTTGTGCGCCTCATCCCTGGAGTCGAGTGTAGATACTGGGCTACACCTCATCCCTGGAGTCGAGTGTAGATACTGGGCTACACCTCATCCCTGGAGTCGAGTGTAGATACTGGGCTACACCTCAGCCCTAGAGTCGAGTGTAGATACTGGGCTACACCTCATCCCTGGAGTCGAGTGTAGATACTGGGCTACACCTCATCCCTGGAGTCGAGTGTAGATACTGGGCTACACCTCATCCCGGGAGTCGAGTGTAGATACTGGGCTACACCTCATCCCTGGAGTCGAGTGTAGATACTGGGCTACACCTCATCCCTGGAGTCGAGTGTAGATACTGGGCTACACCTCAGCCCTAGAGTCGAGTGTAGATACTGGGCTACACCTCATCCCTGGAGTCGAGTGTAGATACTGGGCTACACCTCATCCCTGGAGTCAAGTGTAGATACTGGGCTACACCTCAGCCCTAGAGTCGAGTGTAGATACTGGGCTACACCTCATCCCTGGAGTCGAGTGTAGATACTGGGCTACACCTCATCCCTGGAGTCGAGTGTAGATACTGTGCTACACCTCATCCCTGGAGTCGAGTGTAGATACTGGGCTACACCTCAGCCCTAGAGTCGAGTGTAGATACTGGGCTACACCTCATCCCTGGAGTCGAGTGTAGATACTGGGCTACATCTCATCCCTGGAGTCGAGTGTAGATACTGGGCTACACCTCAGCCCTAGAGTCGAGTGTAGATACTGGGCTACACCTCATCCCTGGAGTCGAGTGTAGATACTGGGCTACACCTCATCCCTGGAGTCGAGTGTAGATACTGGGCTACACCTCATCCCTGGAGTCGAGTGTAGATACTGGGCTACACCTCATCCCTGGAGTCGAGTGTAGATACTGGGCTACACCTCATCCCTGGAGTCGAGTGTAGATACTGGGCTACACTGCATTGAGGGTACAGTTTATCCCGGACGGAAATCTCTAACCTCAACTCTTGCATACCGGCCCAGACGTACATCGAGACTCTGCAGTAACTGAGTTGTACATCGAGACTCTGCAGTAACTGAGTTGTCCATCGAGACTCTGCAGTAACTGAGTTGTACATCGAGACTCTGCAGTAACTGAGTTGTCCATCGAGACTCTGCAGTAACTGAGTTGTACATCGAGACTCTGCAGTAACTGAGTTTTCCATGGACGTGGGAGATGGACTTTTTCTCTCCAGGACAAACACCTAACCGCATAACGGGGTGAACTAATGTTATCTCGCCCCAATCAAGCCTAGCTTGCTTTCTGATGAAGTCTTGTGTTCTCAATAAATCAGAGCTTCCGTGCAAGTCCAGTCTGTCTGACCGCTCGTATAGTGTTCGCCTGGGCCTTGACCTTGCCAGGGAGGAGTCGGGGCGTTGACATTGCCAGGGAGGAGTCGGGGCGTTGACATTGCCAGGGAGGAGTCGGGGCGTTGACATTGCCAGGCAGGAGTCGGGGCGTTGACATTGCCAGGGAGGAGTCGGCGTTGACATTGCCAGGCAGGAGTCGGGGCGTTGACATTGCCAGGGAGGAGTCGGCGTTGACATTGCCAGGGAGGAGTCGGGGCGTTGACATTGCCAGGCAGGAGTCGGGGCGTTGACATTGCCAGGGAGGAGTCGGGGCGTTGACATTGCCAGGGAGGAGTCGGGGCGTTGACATTGCCAGGGAGGAGTCGGGGCGTTGACATTGCCAGGGAGGAGTCGGGGCGTTGACATTGCCAGGGAGGAGTCGGGGCGTTGACATTGCCAGGCAGGAGTCGGGGCGTTGACATTGCCAGGCAGGAGTCGGGGCGTTGACATTGCCAGGGAGGAGTCGGGGCGTTGACATTGCCAGGGAGGAGTCGGGGCGTTGACATTGCCAGGGAGGAGTCGGGGCGTTGACATTGCCAGGCAGGAGTCGGGGCGTTGACATTGCCAGGCAGGAGTCGGGGCGTTGACATTGCCAGGCAGGAGTCGGGGCGTTGACATTGCCAGGGAGGAGTCGGGGCGTTGACATTGCCAGGGAGGAGTCGGGGCGTTGACATTGCGAGGGAGGAGTCGGGGTGGAGAATGGGATGCAATTGTGTACCTTGATTAGTCGGATCCTCTGCCAAACGGCCTCGACCTTTTGATCTACGACGTTTATAGGTCTCTCTCAAGGAAAACAAAGTTGACCAGGTTTTCACAGAAAAAGCTCATCTGCCAGCTATATGGAGACCAGCTATATGGAGACCAGCTATATGGAGACCAGCTATATGGAGACCAGCTATATAGAGACCAGCTATTGGATAACAAGTGGGATAACATATAATAAACGCCGTGAATACTTTGCGGTTGATCAAAGTGTTAGAAGGTATGGGAGTAACGGAGTGGGCAGTAAGAGATAGAGAGAGAGAGAGAGAGAGAGAGAGAGAGAGAGAGAG
>NC_090256.1:389925-419925 GCF_037325665.1 Littorina saxatilis | reverse complement strand
TCTGGCTGTCAACATTCTCACAATCCACATTCTGGCTGTCCACATTCTGGCTGTCAACATTGTGGCTGTCAACATTCAGGCTGTCCACATTCTGACAATCCACATAGTGGCTGTCAACATTGTGGCTGTCAACATTGTGGCTGTCCACATTCTGACAATCCACATTGTGGCTGTCAACATTGTGGCTGTCAACATTGTGGCGGTCAACATTGTGGCTGTCAACATTGTGGCTGTCAACATTGTGGCTGTCAACATTGTGGCTGTCAACATTGTGGCTGTCAACATTGTGGCTGTCAACATTGTGGCTGTCAACATTCTGGCTGCCTTCTGTGCTGAGTAGGATAACGCTGTTCTGTTGTCGTGTACAATGCTTGTGAGCAGGAACCCTTCTCCACGCTGTTCTGTTGTCGTGTACAATGCTAGTGAACCCTTCTCCACGCTGTTCTGTTGTCGTGTACAATGCTAGTGACCAGGAACCCTTCTCCACGCTGTTCTGCTGTCGTGTACAATGCTAGTGAACCCTTCTCCACGCTGTTCTGTTGTCGTGTACAACGCTAGTGAGCAGGAACCCTTCTCCACGCTGTTCTGTTGTCGTGTACAATGCTAGTGAGCAGGAACCCTTCTCCACGCTGTTCTGTTGTCGTGTACAACGCTAGTGAGCAGGAACCCTTCTCCACGCTGTTCTGTTGTCGTGTACAACGCTAGTGAGCAGGAACCCTTCTCCACGCTGTTCTGTTGTCGTGTACAATGCTAGTGAGCAGGAACCCTTCTCCACGCTGTTCTGTTGTCGTGTACAACGCTAGTGAGCAGGAACCCTTCTCCACGCTGTTCTGTTGTCGTGTACAATGCTAGTGAGCAGGAACCCTTCTCCACGCTGTTCTGTTGTCGTGTACAATGCTAGTGAGCAGGAACCCTTCTCCACGCTGTTCTGTTGTCGTGTACAATGCTAGTGAACAGGAACCCTTCTCCACGCTGTTCTGTTGTCGTGTACAATGCTAGTCAGCAGGAACCCTTCTCCACGCTCTTCTGTTGTCGTGTACAATGCTAGTGAGCAGGAACCCTTCTCCACGCTGTTATAATAATAATTATATAATAATTATCTTTATTTATATAGCGCCTTATCCGAAGTTCAAAGCGCTTTTATGCCGTGTGAGATGAAATTTTTTACACAATATATCACGCATTCACATCGACCAGCAAACCTCAAGCCTGTTAGGCGAATGTTCACCTTTCGCGGCCTTTATTCCAAGTCACACGGGTATTTGATGGACATTTTTATCTATGCCTATACAATTTTGCCAGGAAAGACCCTTTTGTCAATCGTGGGATCTTTAACGTGCATACCCCAATGTAGTGCACACGAAGGGACCTCGGTTTTTCGTCTCATCCGAAAGACTAGCACTTGAACCCACCATCTAGGTTAGGAAAGGGGGGGGAGAAAATAACGGCCCGACCCAGGGTCGAACACGCAACCTCTCGATTCCGAGCGCAAGTGCGTTACCACTCGGCCACCCAGTTCTGTTGTCGTGTACAATGCCAGTGAGCAGGAACCCTTCTCCACGCTGTTCTGTTGTCGTGTACAATGCGAGTGAGCAGGAACCCTTCTCCACGCTGTTCTGTTGTCGTGTACAATGCTAGTGAACAGGAACCCTTCTCCACGCTGTTCTGTTGTCGTGTACAATGCTAGTGAGCAGGAACCCTTCTCCACGCTGTTCTGTTGTCGTGTACAATGCTAGTGAGCAGGAACCCTTCTTCACGCTGTTATGTTGTCGTGTACAATGCTAGTGAGCAGGAACCCTTCTCCACGCTGTTCTGTTGTCGTGTACAATGCTAGTGAACCCTTCTCCACGCTGTTCTGTTGTCGTGTACAATGCTAGTGAGCAGGAACCCTTCTCCACGCTGTTCTGTTGGAGGCTGTCGACAGGAGGTCGGAATATTGTTTTGTTTGGCAGCTGATGTTGGTCTTCAACACCCTCAGCTAGGATGCTAGTTTTAATCAAATGTAAAGGCCTGGACGGTTTTGTGGCGGTTTCCGTCATTACTTATATGAGAAGGATGGAGCCTTTACATGCTCGAGAGACCTGTGGTGCCAGGAATCCTAGCAAAATGTTCCAAATCACAGAACACTCATTTAAATTTAATTTTGGATTGGCAGCACTAGTCCCACGCAGCAGGGAAACCTTAGGTTTACACAACGAAGTGTCTGGAACTCATTTTGTAGCATACGTGGTGCCAGAATCGGAACTCTCCAGCTCGAAAGTGGAGTCCTGGTAAACTTTGACTTTGTTATCATCCGTGATTTTTGCCATGGAGCATATTCGGGGGAGCAATAAAATGCTTGAATTAAAGTTACAAAGGGAAGTAATTAGCGCTCTAAATGCATACGAAATAACAAGAAAGGTACGTTTTTGGAACGTAAAAATTGACAAAACAAAACGAAACGTTGACCAGTGTATCGACCCGACGGTCTGTTGAGTACAAAGACAAACAAAACGAAACGTTGACCAGTGTATCGACCCGACGGTCTGTTGAGTACAAAGACAAACAAAACAAAACGTTGACCAGTGTATCGACCCGACGGTCTGTTGAGTACAAAGACAAACAAAACAAAACGTTGACCAGTGTATCGACCCGACGGTCTGTTGAGTACAAAGACAAACAAAACGTTGACCAGTGTATCGACCCGACGGTCTGTTGAGTACAAAGACAAACAAAACGTTGACCAGTGTATCGACCCGACGGTCTGTTGAGTACAAAGACAAACAAAACAAAACGTTGACCAGTATATCGACCCGACGGTCTGTTGAGTACAAAGACAAACAAAACGAAACGTTGACCAGTATATCGACCCGACGGTCTTTTGAGTACACAGACAAACAATAGGTAGACACAACTTAGCTTGACGAAATGTGCGCCCGCAAGCGAATGAATCCAACATACTTTTTAAATCTAAAAAAAACTAAATATATTTATTTAGTTTTTTACATTTAGTCAAGTTTTGACTAAATGTTTTAACATAGAGGGGGGAATCGAGACGAGGGTCGTGGTGTATGTGTGTGTGTGTGTGTGTGTGTGTGTGTGTCTGTCTGTCTGTGTGTCTGTCTGTCTGTGTGTGTGTAGAGCGATTCAGACTAAACTACTGGGCCGATCTTTATGAAATTTGACATGAGAGTTTCTGGGTATGATATCCCCGGACGTTTTTTTCATTTTTTCGATAAATACCTTTGATGACGTCATATCCGGCTTTTTGTAAAAGTTGAGGCGGCACTGTCACACCCTCATTTTTCAATTAAATTGATTGAAATGTTGGCAAAGCAATCTTCGACAAAGGCCGGGATTTGGTATTGCATTTCAGCTTGGTGGCTTAAAAACTAATGAGTGAGTTTGGTCATTAAAAATCGGAAACTTGTAATTAAAATTATTTTTTTATTAAACGATCCAAAAACAATTTCATCTTATTCTTCGTCATTTTCTGATTCCAAAAACATATACATATGTTATATTTGGATTAAAAACAAACTCTGAAAATTAAAAATATAAAAATTTTGATCAAAATTAAATTTCCGAAATCGTTTTAAAAACTATTTCATCTTATTTCTTGTCGGTTCCTGATTCAAAAAACATATAGATATGATATGTTTGGATTAAAAACACGCTCAGAAAGTTAAAACGAAGATAGGTACAGTAAAGCACAGCGCAATCGCTACCGCGCCAAACAGGCTCGTCACTTTCACTGCCTTTTGCACTAGCGGCGGACTACGTTCAGTTTCATTCTGTGAGTTCCACAGCTTGACTAAATGTAGTAATTTCGCCTTACGCGACTTGTTTTAGATTTGTAAAAACGAATTACATACGACATGCGTAATAGAGTAAGTGAGAGTAATGCATACGACATGCGTAATAGAATAAGTGAGAGTAATGCATACGACATGCGTAATAGAGTAAGTGAAACTTATGCAGAACCAGTCTCCTGGCACCTGATAAAATAACAAGCATTGATGTGAACAAGCAACTTTCATCCTCAAAACAAGGATTGAAGGGAACAAGCAACTTTCATCCTCAAAACAAGGATTGAAGTGAAGAAGCAACTTTCATCCTCAAAACAAGCATTGAAGTGAACAATCAACTTTCATCCTCAAAACAAGCATTGAAGTGAACACGCGACTTTCATCCTCAAAACAAGCATTGAAGTGAACACGCGACTTTCATCCTCAAAACAAGCATTGAAGTGAACACGCGACTTTCATCCTCAAAACAAGCATTGAAGTGAACACGCGACTTTCATCCTCAAAACAAGCATTGAAGTGAACACGCGACTTTCATCCTCAAAACAAGCATTGAAGTGAACAAGCAACTTTCATCATTAAAACAAGGATGATCGCCGCAAGCTCATTTGTCTAGCCAGGAGCCTGGTTCCGCGTATCTCTCACTTACCTCTTTACACCTGTCGTAAGCATTTAAAGCGCTTAATTCCACTTGTTTATCAGATCTTCAAATAGTGCCTTGCCTCTTCTGTTGAAGATTTCTTTGGAAGCTTCAAAGTTCAATCGTGCGAGCGCCTGTGAAGAAGATTCAACCGAGCGGAAATCATCACAACTCCAAACAATTTGTTTATGGCTTAAATCAAGTCTTTGATTTCTCGTCCAGGAAAAGAGAATTGGCTTCGTCAATGACGATATTTATTTTTGTGTTCGTCAGCTTCTCTTTCAACACCTCTCGCTTGAGTTGAAACCACCAGCAAACCACCAGCAATCCACCAGCAAACCACCAGCAATCCACCAGCAAACCACCAGCAATCCACCAGCAAACCACCAGCAAACCACCAGCAATCCACCAGCAAACCACCAGCAATCCACCAGCAATCCACCAGCAAACCACCAGCAATCCACCAGCAATCCACCAGCAAACCACCAGCAATCCACCAGCAATCCACAAGCGTTATCTCATTAAAGTGAATGTCTAACGTACAAACAGGGTGTTTTGACATTGAAAGAGGTTACCAAACGAATATGGCGCCTGACTTATCATTGATGGACGTGAAGTGTTATGGTTGTTACTCGGCTTGACCACGGCATGTCTGCCCTCACAAAGGTCAACTATACACAGATAGTATGTTATGTTTGATCGGATGAATCTGCAGCATGTGTCGTCTTTAATTTTGTGTCTGTTCCTTCTTAATCTTGTTTATGTTATTTCTTGAAAGATTCAGTTCATCTACGGATATGTTCGAGACATTCTTATATTTATTTGTATCGCAATAAGCTGTTGTCATGTACAGTGCTAGTATGATTTTGATATTAATTTGTATCGAAATAAGCTGTTGTCATGTACAGTGCTCGGTTGATTTCGATATATTTAGTGTATCACAATAACCTCCCCCATCCACCAAGTGCCACGTGCCTGTGCACAGACGCCGACGAGCGAGGACCGAACCGAAATCGAAGACTTGGTCCCATTTCAGTTTTGAAAATGTGCAGCCCCTCATTAGGGCTCGATACCCACTCCTTTTACTGCCCACGACAGACAGCGGTAATGGTGTAACATAATGTTTTATCGCCCCCGGGTGACGTATTTACTTTCCTTCAATGAGAGTTGTCGAACTGACATGGCTGATCGACTGCCCAGGAAATAGGGTAGAGGGTTTCCTTTTTGTCTGCGGGGTTTGTTACGTGGGCGCGGACTTTCTTCTCCTTTTCATCCTCTTTTCTCTACTGTTCTGTTCTGTTCTGTTCTGGCACTAACCTTTCGGTGTCAAGCACACGTTTGATAAAAACGGTAAGCGACATCTTGATCGACCTGATGTATTTGCAATGGATCCTTAACGGAGCTTGTTTGGGTAGTCGAGGAAGGGGAAGTAAGACAGAGGGGACAGGGCTGCGGGTAGGGGGGGGGTGATGGGGGGGGGGTGATGGGGGGGGGGGCGGGAAGGGAGAAAGACATAGAGAGAGAGACAGAGACAGAGAGAGGTAGAAAGAGAGAGAGAGGGAGACAGAGAGAGACAGAGACAGAGAGATAAAGAAATAATAATAATAATAATAATACTAATACTAATACTAATACTAATACTAATACTACTAATAATAATAATAAATGTGACCCTCCACCACGAAATGAGTCGCATGTCACCTCGCGCGGTTCTGCGCTAGGCTCAATAAAAGTCCGGGGAGTGTCTGGTAACAGTGTGAGGGTCACCTTAGTCACAGGCTTATAACTCAAACCGTTTTCGCTCTTTTCTAAAACGGTTTTCACCACTGGATAGAGCATAAAAAACTCTTTAGAAAAATGTAACAATATGAAAATCATGCCAAGGTGACATGCGACTCATTCCGTGGTGGAGGGTCACAAATGAGCATTTATATAGCGCAACATCATAACTTTACAATTATGCTCTTTGCGCTTGACACATTTAAAATTAACACACAGTTATACAAGCATTTACATCTACATTCATAGTCAGCAACGCTTAATTAAAAGCATACACCATCAAACATACATTACAAAAGATTCTTCCACTAACTAAGTAATAAAAACATGAATAAAATAGGTAGTGAAAACAAGGAAATACCAGCTGAATACCCTTACTCAAACAGAACATGCTATCAACAATACTGAAAACAGCCCTAGATGTTTATATACATTATCACATTATCACTAAAACAACAAATACACTACATGTAGCCTACTGATGGATTGAGAAAACAAAATCAGGGGTTGTATTTCTTGAAGAGGTGCGTTTTAAGTGCTCGTTTGAATGTTTGGGGTGACTGAGAGTGGCGGATGTGAAAGGGGAGAGAATTCCATTGTGTGGGTGCGCAGAAAGTAAAAGTGCGTTGTCCGTATGTTTTGGTTTTGGTGTGTGGAATGATGAGGATGCGACATTCAGAAGAGGCACGGAGTTGTCTTGCTGGAGAATAGACGGTGAGGAGTTCAGGGAAGTAAGCAGGAGACGAGCCAGAAAAGAAGTTAAAGCAGAGGGTGGACAGTTTGTAGACAATGCGGGCTTGAATAGATAACCAGTGCAGTGTGTGAAGAAGTGGTGTTGCGTGATCTCGTTTTCGTGCTTTCAGAATGAGGCGTGCTGCCGAGTTTTGGACTTTTTGTAGTTTATGCAGGAGGAACAGAGGACAGCCAGAGAGAAGAGAGTTGCAGTAGTCAAGTTTAGAACGAGCAAAGGCACAGACAAGAGTGTTAGTTGTTTGAGAGGAGAGTGTGTGGCGAATGGTGCTGATCTTACGAAGCTCAAAATAAGCTGCTCTACAGACTAAAGATATATGTTTGTTAAGGGTCATGTCAGATGAAAGGGTGAATCCAAGGTTTCTAGCTGATGCTGAGAAAAGAATGTCGGTGTTGCCTATTTGAACAGAAACAGGTTGGGGAGAGGGAAATGTAGTGTTCTTCTTTTTGCACAGTAA
Organism: Littorina saxatilis; assembly: GCF_037325665.1. Classification (NCBI taxonomy): domain Eukaryota; kingdom Metazoa; phylum Mollusca; class Gastropoda; order Littorinimorpha; family Littorinidae; genus Littorina; species Littorina saxatilis. The sequence continues at coordinate 412,513 of NC_090256.1, read as the reverse complement.
GACTTCAGTCTTATCATCATTCAGCTTAAGTTTGTTATCGACCATCCAAGATTTAACATCAGTGATGCATGTCTGAATGGTCTGGATGGCGGAATGTGTCTCTGCAGGGGGACTGGGTTTATACAGCTGGGTGTCATCAGCAAAAGACTGATTTAAAACAGAATGGTTTTGAATCAATGTGGAGAGGGGCTTAGTGTACATGATGAAAAGGATGGGACCGAGTACTGAACCTTGAGGAACGCCGAAAGAAAGTGGGGCTGGAGCAGACATCTGGCCATCGACAAGCACAGCCTGAGTCCTGCCAATGAGATAGGACTCAAGCCATGCTAGCGATCGACCGGAGATGCCGTACATAGTCTGAAGTCTATGGAGAAGCGTGACATGGTCAATCGTGTCGAACGCTGCAGAAAGGTCAAGTAGGGTAAGCACTGACACATCACCACCATCCAGAGCAGACATAATGTCACTGATTACTTTAAGTAGGGCTGTTTCAGTACAGTGAGAAGGGCGATAAGCGGACTGAGAGTGCGAGATGAAATCATGGGTGTTGAAATATGACAACAGCTGCTTCAAAACTACATTTTCAAAAACTTTGGACAAGAATGATAAATTAGATACAGGACGATAGTTCTTCAAAATATTGACATCAAGACTAGGTTTTTTGAGAAGTGGTTTGACAAGTGCTGTTTTGAACAATGATGGAAAAACACCAGATAACAGGCTATCATTGACAATTTGAGTAAGAGTTGGCAACAACACATCAAGATTCTCAAAAAGCAGTGGTGTGGGTATGGCATCAAGTGGACAAGTTGTTGGTTTGGACTTCAGAATAATGGATCTAAGGTCGTTTTCATTGATTGGCTGAAATGATGGAAAAGAACAATCAGTGGGAACATCAACATGACGGGAGGAAGCAGAATGTGCACCCATCTGATCAAGTTCAGAACGAATATCTGAAACCTTCTTGATCAAATAATCACTGAATACATCTGGCAGCTGACTAGCAGGGAAAACAGTGGGAAGTGGGGATAACTTACTGCGGCCGGTCAACCGGCTGCAAATATCGAACAGTTTTTTGCTTGAATCGCAAGCAATAATCTGGGTTTGGAGGAAGGTTGTCTTTGCTGCGTGTACTAACTTAGTTACAATGTCCTTTGCTCCTTGAAATATCTGTTTATGGACAGTAAGACCAGTCTTGAGATACCTGCGCTCAGCACGCCTACGGTCACATTTGGCATCACGCAGTTCGACACAGACATCGGAGTACCACGGTGCGGACTTGGACGGACGGACACGGCGACGTGAAACGGGGGCATGGACGTCAAGAGCAGCACGAAGTGTGGCATCAAGTTGGTCAGCGGAGGGGGAGGGGGGCAGCGCGTTCTGCAGCTCGTCCCTAAAAGCGTCTTTATCCATCGTACGGAGACAGCGGACAGACTTAAACATGGGTGGAGGAGGAGGACACTGGGTCATCAGATCAAACAAAACACAAAAATGATCTGAGGCTAAGGCGTGTGTAACAGACACAGATTGAACAATATGATCAACAGGCCTATGCATAACCCAATCCAGTATGTGATTCTTCTTGTGCGTTGGATGACTGACTGATGGTGTGAATTGAAAAACATCTACAATATCTAACATATTGACAGTGGAAGGGTGGTTGCAGTCATCAAAATGAACATTGATATCACCAAGCAAAACAGGAGTTCCAGACAAAGTGTTACAATGGTCAACAAGGTCATGAAATTCAGAGAAAAACATGGCATCAGTCAATTTGTTTTTTGAGTTTGGAGGAGGCCTATAAATGCAAAACAAGAGAGAGAGAGAGAGAGAGAGAGAGAGAGAGAGAGAGAGAGAGAGAGAGAGAGAGAGAGAGAGAGAGAGAGAGAGAGAGAAATGTAGAGACAGAGAGACAGACCGATAGCGACAGACAGTCAGAAAAGATACAGACAGAGAGAAACAGAGAGACAGAGACAGAGAGAGACAGAGAAAAAAAAGACGTTTAGAAAAATAAAACTGAAAACACTTATTTTTGTTGGCCCAACGACTCCACATATGTGAAGTATGCTTCTGTATACACGTGAACATTTCTGACCTAAATAGCAGCACACATAGCCTAGCATATTTTTTTAATTTTTGTTTTCATGGTCACGTTCTGTTTTCGGACCCTCTCAGTGTCACGAGACTTTTTTTAATTTTTTATTTTAATTTATTTTACACGTTTTTAATTATTTTTGGTACACGACAACAACATCAGACAGCAACATCAAATAACATCAACCAGCCAAGCAAATTTCTATAGTTCCGGGAATAGGACAGAGTTCTGGAAGCTTTCCGCTAAAAGCGACTAACACGCAAGCAGTACGGTAGGGATGCACCGACATGTGACGTTTGAATTAAGAGAGATATTCAAGAATGACCGAGGTCTGACACGGGGCTGGGACATGGATACAGTCTTTGGGTCTGCACATAAAGTTGACCCGTGTCCGTCCCGGCCCGGATTCGACACGGGTCCGGGTCGCCCTAGGATCACAAAAACGCACGCACGCTAAGAAAAACATTAAAATGCAATTGATTTTAATTGAACTTTATATGCTCGAAAAGGTAATTATGTCAGCTGTACACATCATTTGTCCGATTGATGGTACTTTGTATAGGCATCCCGTGACAGCCTGTCAAACAAGGTCACCCCTAAAAATCGACCTGACAAAAACCATAGCCCCGTATTTTAAAATCTGCAAAAAATCAGAATATGCACAAACCAAACACTTCTGACAACCATTGGAAATTAAGGCCATTCAATTTCCTGTTCAGAACATTTTGTTTTATGCACCTGACTTCTGTAGTCTTTTGTAGCCTTTTGTCAAAGGCGGTAGGTGTCAACCGTTTCAGAGGCCAAAAAAGGCACGTTTTGCAGCCATTTTTGAGGGGGTCCTCCACTCAAAGAGCCATATATGCTCAAGTTCTCAATGATTTGCTTTGGAAATTTCCGAAGTTATGACCAATAGACTGACCAAAATCTGTGTTGCTTTTTGCGAATGTGTATACTTAGCGTGTCGTATTACGTAACTTTTCCGAAAGAACTAAACAAATATTCATATTAATTCAGGGTTTTAGGTTACAAAATTGTGACTTTGCATGCTTAGCGAAAAATGGTTGAGGCATTAGTTGTCAAAGTGTGAGGCAGATCTAAATAAAGCAATAACTGAACAAATAAGTGAATATAAACATCAGCATACTGCCAACCGTGTCTCATTAACAACTGATCCTTACGAAAATAAATGAAGTACATCTGTGGAAGACGGGAGGTAACCTCGTCAAAGGCGTATAGGCCAGAAGGTTCCGAGTTGTTTCCCTTCTTAATTTCCCTTCTATAGTTCCCAGCATCCTTAGCGAAAGAACCGTTATTGTTTTGGGAGCAGACCAGCGGATGATGTAATTAAAAGTTGTTTTGGATTTAGAAGTCCAACTCCAGGGTGAGTAGAAGGGTTTTATTTGGCAGGGTTGTTTTTAAGAACCTAAGTAACATATTCCTATGTTTGGTTTATTATGTTTGTTGGTTTTTTAGCGAGAAATATGAATAATCATGACCGGTCGCTGTGAAGCTAATTTGCTCCATGTTTGGTGTGTGCAGGGCATGTGGTGGGTCTGTTTGGGTCTGTTTGGGTCGGTTTGGGTCGGTTTGGGTCTGTTTGGGTCTGTTTGGGTCTGTTTGGGTCGGTTATGAGTCTTGTGATGTATTCGTGGTGAAGTCATTTGTATTGTCAGTCATCTGTGAGTTGTTTACGTAATCTAGTGTTCATTCTTTTAGTCTGTGAACTTTTAGTTATTATATGGGTTAACCGTTAAAGTATTCGTTTTCTTAGGAGTCTTAGCAGCAGTCCTTAGTTTTCATGATAGAATAGTTGTCTCCCTTGAGATAGATTAGAGAAACTGTTATTTGTTTAGAGTTGTCACAAACTCTGCCCAAGTCCAGCCATGAATTATTTGTAATTCGTGCATGAGCTGGGTTTCGTGCGGTTTTGGCTCAGATGGGTGCCTATACAGAGACTCAGTGTGTGTCCGTGGCTATGGACAGCCAATCGCGGGAGTGTATTCACGCACGTGGGGTTGCGTGATGCGTGAACGAGTCACAGGCTCGAAGGTCACTGCTGTGTAAAACTGTGAAGAGAACGGATGGTTGATGTGAATGCTCTATCCGGCCGACCGGCGTGTTGATGTTTTATTCGACCCCGGAGACAAGTTGTGTTCCAGCTGTCTTGGTGTGGCTTCAAGGGTTCTACGGGTGGTCAGTCCTCGAACGGCAAGCGTTCAAGCATAGAAGCGTGGCTGTGGGCGAGTCCAAGCCAGGAGAGACGAACGACACAGGAGACAGCATGAGTTTCCGGGAGAAAGATGATTCCGACTCGTTACCCGGGAGGAAGGCGTGTTGTTGGTGGAGTGTTTGACCACCGGTGTGTCGCAAGTGTGAGCTGTGGAGGTGAGGTGGCCCACCGTCAGTGAGTAAAGTGGTGGAAAGTGCTGGCATGCTATTGCCACGAACAATCTGTGCACAAGAATATATTATGGCATCTGTGTGCCTCGAGTTATGCAGCTGTGGCTTCACTAAGCATTGTGACCTATAAGTGAATTTAAACATATTAAAGACATAAAGATTGTGCAAGTGTTAGAAGAAACCAGGTAGAAATTGATTATTAATTAAATATTAGGTTAGAAAATTGGGTACCAGGCCTGGTTATTACATTTCAACGGGACTAATCTGGAGTGTCTTTGTTTTTTTTCTTTGAGCAACGTTGATTTTGTGGATCGGCGAGATGTGAACTGGACTTGGTTGTGAAACGTCATGATCATTACGCACGAAGAGAAAAGTATGTAGTGATATGGTAATTTGTTGTTATGAAGTAAGGTTGTTACGTGGTGAATTAATGTGAATGTGTTATTGATGAATTAATGTTCGTACCATTTATTGTGTTGAAATAAGTGGAAGATTCAACGGGACTAATCTGGAGTGTCTTTATTTTTTATGTTTTGTTTTGAGCGACGTTGATTTTTGTGGATCGGCGAGATGTGAACTGGACTTGGTTGTGAAACGTCATGATCATTACGCGCGAAGAGAAAATTATGTAGTGATATTGTAATTTGTTGCTATGAAGTAAGGTTGTTACATTGTGGATTAATTTGAGTGTGTTAGTGATGACTTAATGTTCGTACCATTTATTGTGTTGAAATAAGTGGAAGATAATTGAGAGTCTTGTTATTTAAAGTTAAGTTAATTAGTATTATTGGTGGCTGGGCCTACTGGTTTCATGTGTAGCTGCGTTTGGCGTTGATCGTATGCATCAAGGTTGAAGGCAGTGTAGCAATAAACGTAGGTAGTCCCTATCACGAGGTATTAGTGTAAATGTAAGTGAGAAATAATAGTTAGTTAATAAATAACGGGGTTAATTGATTACTGTAGGTGAAGATAAGCGGATTTTGAGTTGAGATAGATTTATAAAGAGACTTCTTGATTTTTCGGGATCAGGGAATTAAGGTGATAGGTGGTAATATTTAGGGATATTTACAGTTCTTTTAGTATCAAGTTATAAATTCTCATAGCCAGTTTGTTTTGTTAAACTTTAAGATAATTCTTCCTTCTTCATCTATCTTTGATTTTGAGCGATTGTGATTGGATGTGAATGTGAATGCGGTGTTGTCGTGTGTGTAAATAATAAACTTTGGTTTGAATGTTGCCTGGTTGTGGAGTCAGTGATTAGAGTAAGAGTGGTTGACTGTGTCTGAGTGTTTTGTACGTTAAAAGGTATTCCTATACCTCTCCCAAAACTTAGGGGAGTTACAATGGTGGCAGCGGTGGGATAGGAGTTTCATTTCGGGGATTAGGAAGGGTTTAGATAGCATCGGGAAGTAAGGACCGTGACTCGTGTGAATCAGTTGTGAAAGGGTATGAATGAGGACTAGCGTGGGCGGTTGGCGGGCGACTTAAAGGCTTTAAGCCTGGGTGGCTATTTTGACCCGGTAGAGGAAGGAGAGAGAACGAGTGAGTTTGAGCACACCTGGGGTCCGAACTGATCACTCGGATCTCACTCTACCAAGGTTGTCAGCTGGCTGTTTGGGTAAGTTCTATTGTGGTTGTTGCTTTGTATTATTCTGTCCGCGGTTGTTGTGGGCGATCATCTTTGGAGTTTGGGTCAAGGTGAGGGTGGTTCGTCGACGAGATGTCGAATTTAGATCGGGATGAGCGTCAGTTGAGGCGGGCGGCTAGGATGGAGGAGAAGGTTCCAGCGACGTCTGCGTATGCATCCCTGGTGGTGACCCCTCCTCGGTTTACTGTACCAAGTGGCGGTGCGACGTTGTTGGCTACGGGTGGTACGCCGGGCGCGGTTTCTACGCCGAGGATGGAGAGGTCTTTGGTGACGCCAGGAGTGTTGGGGCAGAGGTCTGTTGGGGCGCAGCGTTTGGCGATGGGGTACGGTGATGGCCAAGCTATAAGGGGAGTGTCGCCGATCATGGCCCAAGGTTCTAATGGAGTTGACGATGAGTCGGTAGACATGGAGTTAGCACGGTTCCGTAGTCAGGGTGAAAGCTTGGGTTTGCAAGGGGCGACGTTGGCCCAGTTTGTGATGGCCCAAGTGCGCAGGGAGGCGGCCATAGTCGAGGAGAGAGTGGTGCAGGCGAAGTTGCGGAAGGAAGAGCGGCGACAACGCAAAGAGGAACGAGAACTTCAGGAGAAGAAAGAAGAAGCCCGACGTAAAGAGGAACGAGAACTTCAGGAGAAGAAAGAAGAAGCCCGACGCAAGGAAGAAGAAGCCCGACGTAAAGAGGAACGAGAACTTCAGGAGAAGAAAGAAGAAGCCCGACGCAAGGAAGAAGAAGCCCGACGTAAAGAGGAACGAGAATTTCAGGAGAAGAAAGAAGAAGCCCGACGCAAGGAAGAAGCGGCCCAAAGGAGAGAGGAACGGGAGTTCCAAGAAAGGAAAGAAGAAGCCCGACGTAAAGAGGAACGAGAACTCCAAGAAAGGAAAGAAGAAGCACGACGCCAGGAGGAAGAAGCCCGGCGCAGAAATGAGGAAGAGCGACGCCAGGAGGAGCGGCGCATACGGGAAGAGGAACTGCAAGCAAGTGAGGCGAGGTGGAAAGAGGAGTTAGCTCTGCGCACAGGGGGGACTGAGAGAGACCCGAGTTTTGACAAATACCGGGTAAAGATGTCATTCTGTGATGATTCTGTCAACATTGACGACTACCTCCTCCACTTCGAGCGAACAGCGACTACACACAGGTGGAGCAGGGCGACATGGGCAGGTCGATTAGCAGACCAATTGAAGGGTCGCGCAGAGAGAGCATACCTACGGATGACTCCCGAGGATGCCAGCGATTACAATATGCTCAAGGTTGCGCTGTTAGAAGAGTTCCATCATACTCCAGAACACTACCGTCGGGAATTCAGAAACATCACAAAGCAAGGGGACGAGAACTTTGTACAGTTTAGTCGTCGGCTGCAGACCATGTTGGATCAATGGATCGCGATGTCACAATGTGCGGGAGACTATGACCGGCTGTATGACCTGATCCTGAGAGAACAGTTGATGTCAAATTTCCGGGGTGAGCTGTTCCAGTACGTCAGCGATAAAAAGCCAGATACAGCCAAGGAAGCGGCGATGTTAGCGTTCACTCACTTGGAATCAAAACGGGACGCCAGATTGTTCAACGCAAAACGTAACATCGGGGGCCAAATGGACGATGAGGAAAAGAAAAAGGAGAAGACTACAAGCAACGGGAGTACCAAGACCGGAGTGGAATCGGGGAAACAGGCAGAGCAGTCAGAGGGCCAAGTGAGGCCAGTAGAGGGCAGCAGGAACAAAAAGACGAACTGGAATCGAGAATACAACAGTCGAGTGATATGTCACCGGTGCAATAAGACGGGACACATTGCCAGGGAGTGTACTGCGAACGCCTGCATGACGACCGAGCAAGATGACCAGACGAAATCTTCCGAGCCGTCAGAGCCGTTGTGCAAAGACTGCGAGAAAATTCCATTTCGGCCGATGGGAAGGTGCAAAGTCAACGGGAGAGACGCAATCAGTCTACGTGATTCAGGGGCAGACAAGACCATGGTAAAGGCTGCATTTGTTAGGCCTGAAGATTACACCAACGGGACAGTGCACGTAGAGTTTGCCGACTTAGACTGCACAAAGACGTACCCCTTAGCATGGGTTGACGTAGAATCGCCGTACATCTGTGAGAGGATTCTTGCCATTGTGAACGACAACATCAGGCCTGACATTTTCCTGGGAAACCTGGCCCAGCTTACGAGCGGAGACTGGGTGGAAATATCGATGTATCCCAGACGGGCGTTGTGTGCAGCAGTGACAACCAGAGCACAGGCTGAAGCAGGGGCACGGCCGGTGAAACCGGTGGTGGTGGTGCAGATTGAAGGGCTGCAAGTGACTCCGGATCAGCTGAAAGTCTTGCAACAGGAAGATGAAACACTAGTGCGCGCAAAACGACTGGCGAAGGAAGGGAAACAGATACAAGCAGGAAAGGGCATGGTGGAGTTCAAGATGTCTCGTGGGATACTAAAGAGGGTTTATCGGGAGAAGAAATTGGAGTGTTCACAAATATGCGTTCCCAGATCCTTGAGGAAAGGACTACTCAAGTTCGCCCACGACACACCCATGGCAGGACATCTGGGAACCAAGAAGACCCGCGAACGTCTATGGGCAGATTTTTATTGGCCAGGCCTGTGCGAAGACGTGCGACGATACTGTCAGTCCTGCGACCGATGCCAAAAAGTCACGCCGAAGGGACGAGTTGCCAAAGTGCCGCTTGGGCAAATGCCTCTGCCCAATGTTCCATTTGAGAAGGTGGCGGTGGATTTGGTGGGGCCAATCAAGCCAGCAGCTGACAGTGGGGCGAGATTCATCCTGGTGATGGTGGACTATGCGACGCGCTACCCCGAGGCTGTGGCACTTAAGTCCATCGAGGCAGAGAAGGTGGCTGAAGCGCTGTGGACTATGTGGACGAGGTTGGGGATACCCAAGGAGGTCCTGTCGGACCAGGGTGGACAGTTCACCGGGGCCGTCATGCGAGAAGTTCACCGGTTGCTCGCCGTCAAGGGACGAACCACTACGCCGTACCATGCGCAATGCAACGGCTTGGTTGAAAGGTTTAATGGCACATTGAAAGCCATGATCAAGAAATTGTGTGTGGAGGACCCTAAGACATGGGATCGGTTTATCCCAGGTGTCTTGTTCGCATACAGGGAGGTTCCGCAGGAAAGTACTGGGTTCTCCCCATTTGAGTTGCTGTACGGCCGTACGGTGAGGGGACCCATGGCCATCTTGAGGGATCTCTGGACAAAAGAAGGAGAAGACGGGAAGGAAGCGCAGACTGCGTCCGAGTACGTGTTGAACCTCCGGGACCGAATAGAGGAAACATGCAAAATTGCTAGGGAACATCTGGGTGAGGAAGCAGTGCGCCAGAAGAAGCACTACGACCGAGGGGCCAAACGCCGAACCTTCGAGGCTGGAGATCGCGCTCTTCTACTCCTGCCTCTCAAGAAAAACAAGTTGGAGATGGCTTGGCGAGGACCCTACGTCGTGGAGGAAAGAGTGGGCGAGTGTGACTACCGCATCAGGATAGGGCCCAAGCAGAAATTGTTCCACGCCAACATGCTGAAGAAGTATGTGGAGCGGCCGGCAGCAATAGCAACGGTGTGTGTGGTGGATGAAGGGGAAGAGTGGGAAACAGTGCAGTCATCTCACGAAGACATTCCGTTGATACCCCTGACGTCAGAGGAAACGATCGAGGATGTGCACTTGGATCCAGAGACGCCAGAACTGCATATAGGGATCAAGGAAATCCTCAAGGACAACAAGGATGTCATCACGGATCTGCCACGGAGGACGTCGCTGGCAGAGTGTAGCATGCGGTTGGCGCATGACGAACCAGTTAGAGTCCGTCAGTTCCCCTTGCCATTCACGACGCGGGACATTATCGCCAAAGAAGTCGACGCGATGTTGAAGATGGGGGTCATCGAACCGTCGGTGTCCCCATACAGCTCTCCAATCGTGATCGTGGAGAAGAAAGACGGAAAAAAGAGGTTCTGCTCCGACTACCGCCGTTTGAACAAGATAGTGGAGTTTGACGCCGAACCTATGCCAAACATGGAGGCCATGTTCGCCAAGCTCAGCAAGGCGAAATATCTATCCAAGATAGATCTGGCAAAAGGATACTGGCAGATCCCTATGGCGGCAGAAGACAAGCCCAAGACCGCATTCACAACACCGCAGGGGTGTTACCAGTGGACGGTGATGCCGTTTGGGTTGAAGACGTCAGGAGCCATCTTTTCAAGGATGATGAGGAGTCTGTTGAGCCCTCTCGACATGATCGAGATCGACAATTTCATTGACGACATATTAGTGGCAACTGAAACCGTGGAGCGTCATTTGGAGTGTCTCAGAGCTTTATTCCAGCGGCTGCAGGAAGCATCGTTGTCAGCTCGACCATCCAAGTGTTACTTGGGTTTTAGACGACTGGAGTACCTGGGACACCTGGTGGGAAATGGAGTGATTCAACCCGAGGAAGGGAAGATGGACAAGATAGCGAAGATGCCCAGGCCAACAACAAAGCGGCAGATCCGATCCTTCCTAGGACTAGCCGGATTCTACCGTCGATTTGTGCCGGGTTTTGCTGACATTGCACTTCCGCTGACAGACGCAACCAAGAAGTCACAGCCCAACAAGGTCATATGGACGAAGCCTATGCAGGTGGCCCTTGATACGCTGAAAGTGAAGTTATCCACAGAGCCGGTGTGCAAGCTGCCGGATTTCTCCGTGCCTTTCACTCTTCGCACAGATGCATCCGGTGTTGGGTTGGGGGCGATGCTACTCCAAGACCAGGGGAACGGGATGCAGATGGTGGCCTGTGCGAGCAAAAAGTTGCTGCCAGCAGAGCGTAACTACAGTACCATCGAGCGCGAGTGCTTGGCGGTGGTGTGGGGGGTGCGGAAGTTTGGCCCGTACCTCTACGGAAAACCTTTCTGCATTCAGTCCGACCACAAACCCTTAGAGTACCTGGAGGGGTTGAAGGCGACTAACAAGAGGTTGATGCGGTGGGCGTTGGCTCTGCAACCCTACATGTATACCATCCAGGCGATTCCTGGAAGAGACAACGTGGGGGCCGACTTGCTCAGTCGCTCAGAAGAGTAGCCAGATGTGGGGAGCATTGAACCATCAAAATGGACTGATTTTGGTGGGCGGGATCATTTTGCAAGTCCATGGATGTCAGTAGAGTTGGGTAGTGTTTTAGTTCAGGGGGAGTTGTGGTCTGATTACATGTATTAGGATTTATGGCATTGGTCAGAGGTGTGTGGTTTTTGGTTCAATACAGGGTGTTTTGTACTTGGGTGGGGGGTTTGTCACAAACTCGGCCCAAGTCCAGCCATGAATTATTTGTAATTCGTGCATGAGCTGGGTTTCGTGCGGTTTTGGCTCAGATGGGTGCCTATACAGAGACTCAGTGTGTGTCCGTGGATATGGACAGCCAATCGCGGGAGTGTATTCACGCACGTGGGGTTGCGTGATGCGTGAACGAGTCACAGGCTCGAAGGTCACTGCTGTGTAAAACTGTGAAGAGAACGGATGGTTGATGTGAATGCTCTATCCGGCCGACCGGCGTGTTGATGTTTTATTCGACCCCGGAGACAAGTTGTGTTCCAGCTGTCTTGGTGTGGCTTCAAGGGTTCTACGGGTGGTCAGTCCTCGAACGGCAAGCGTTCAAGCATAGAAGCGTGGCTGTGGGCGAGTCCAAGCCAGGAGAGACGAACGACACAGGGAACAGCATGAGTTTCCGGGAGAAAGATGCTTCCGACTCGTTACCCGGGAGGAAGGCGTGTTGTTGGTGGAGTGTTTGACCACCGGTGTGTCGCAAGTGTGAGCTGTGGAGGTGAGGTGGCCCACCGTCAGTGAGTAAAGTGGTGGAAAGTGCTGGCATGCTATTGCCACGAGCAATCTGTGCACAAGAATATATTATGGCATCTGTGTGCCTCGAGTTATGCAGCTGTGGCTTCACTAAGCATTGTGACCTATAAGTGAATTTAAACATATTAAAGACATAAAGATTGTGCAAGTGTTAGAAGAAACCAGGTAGAAATTGATTATTAATTAAATATTAGGTTAGAAAATTGGGTACCAGGCCTGGTTATTACATTTCAACGGGACTAATCTGGAGTGTCTTTGTTTTTTTTCTTTGAGCAACGTTGATTTTGTGGATCGGCGAGATGTGAACTGGACTTGGTTGTGAAACGTCATGATCATTACGCACGAAGAGAAAAGTATGTAGTGATATGGTAATTTGTTGTTATGAAGTAAGGTTGTTACGTGGTGAATTAATGTGAATGTGTTATTGATGAATTAATGTTCGTACCATTTATTGTGTTGAAATAAGTGGAAGATTCAACGGGACTAATCTGGAGTGTCTTTATTTTTTATGTTTTGTTTTGAGCGACGTTGATTTTTGTGGATCGGCGAGATGTGAACTGGACTTGGTTGTGAAACGTCATGATCATTACGCGCGAAGAGAAAATTATGTAGTGATATTGTAATTTGTTGCTATGAAGTAAGGTTGTTACATTGTGGATTAATTTGAGTGTGTTAGTGATGACTTAATGTTCGTACCATTTATTGTGTTGAAATAAGTGGAAGATAATTGAGAGTCTTGTTATTTAAAGTTAAGTTAATTAGTATTATTGGTGGCTGGGCCTACTGGTTTCATGTGTAGCTGCGTTTGGCGTTGATCGTATGCATCAAGGTTGAAGGCAGTGTAGCAATAAACGTAGGTAGTCCCTATCACGAGGTATTAGTGTAAATGTAAGTGAGAAATAATAGTTAGTTAATAAATAACGGGGTTAATTGATTACTGTAGGTGAAGATAAGCGGATTTTGAGTTGAGATAGATTTATAAAGAGACTTCTTGATTTTTCGGGATCAGGGAATTAAGGTGATAGGTGGTAATATTTAGGGATATTTACAGTTCTTTTAGTATCAAGTTATAAATTCTCATAGCCAGTTTGTTTTGTTAAACTTTAAGATAATTCTTCCTTCTTCATCTATCTTTGATTTTGAGCGATTGTGATTGGATGTGAATGTGAATGCGAGGTTGTCGTGTGTGTAAATAATAAACTTTGGTTTGAATGTTGCCTGGTTGTGGAGTCAGTGATTAGAGTAAGAGTGGTTGACTGTGTCTGAGTGGTTTGTACGTTAAAAGGTATTCCTATACCTCTCCCAAAACTTAGGGGAGTTACAAGAGTTAATAAACGTGGCAAAGGTTAACGTTTTGGTTGTAGTTTTTTTTGTAGTTGAGTTTATAATTGTAAACACTTATTCCTTTCTGTTCATACATCTTCACTCTTTGTTTCAAATGCACACTCAACAAGTATACATACACACCAATTCATATGCACACTCAACAAGTATACATACACACCAATTCATATACACACTCAACAAGTATACATACACACCAATTCATATACACACTCAACAAGTATACATACACACCAATTCAAATGCACACTCAACAAGTATACATACACACCAATTCATATGCACACAGATTGAGCAGACACGCACATAAATACTCAACAAGCATACATATTCAAGAACACTTTTATTTTGTAATAGTGGTAACTGAGACCAACTGCTATAAATCTAATAAATCGAGAAAATCGAAAGAAAAAAACATAAATCAAAATGTAACCTCTGTGTATATAATTTTATGGCCTCAAAACATGATTCAGCGCATGACTTATTTTCATCACAAACGGACCTCCGGATGCAAAATTGTGGAAATACTGTTTTCCTTTTTTGATCAAGTAGATTTTATATTCTAGTTTTTGCTTCAGTCTAGACGATAAGATTACCTACCCCTCTTTCCCCTATATTCCTCCTCCCTACACTTTTCAAGTTTGGGTATGAAGCGGCAGAGAAGTCTCGGCAATTACAACAAAAATAGCATTTTAAACAGCGACTGCTATCATCATGACAAAGGCACAAAAAACTGGAATAGTGGGCTAAAAGCTTAAGAAAATGTAAAAGTTGAATATTGTTTCCCTCGCCCTTTCTTACGGAGAACTATTTTGGAAGCAATCTTCAAAAGTTTTCCTGAATTCTCTGGTCATACTTTTTGAAAATAATTTCGTTGGAAAAAGGTTGTTTTTTCCCGCAAAATACACGAAACTGGATTTCTAAACATATTAGTCTAATTAGTAAATTGTGTACGTGGGTCTGACCCGTAGCTATAGGGTTTCTAAATATGTCAGTACACGAAGATAACCAACCAGTGCACAAAGGTCGAAATATGTTTTTCCTGAAGCGCATGCTGAAACACTAAGATGTTTGTATAACGAACCTCTAAACAGGAGTGACTTCTTTAATCTGAAGCTGTCGATGATGGCTTAATTGTTTCAATCATTTTGACAGCAAAATGCTTTCAACGTCTGCAGCTGTCCTTGGCATTTCCGCCATCTTGAGATAAAAGAAGCAACTTCCGAGTTAGCCAAGTCCTCATTTTCTGTTCATTTTGTCATTATTATTTGTCTGTCCGACACTCCATACAACACTAGGTCCAAGTGCTCGTCAACACTTTTATTTTGTCTGTCCGACACTCCATACAACACTAGGTCCAAGTGCTCGTCAACACTTTTATTTTGTCTGTCCGACACTCCATACAACACTAGGTCCAAGTGCTCGTGAACACTTTTATTTTGTCAAGGGTTTGACTTTCTATAAATCAACCTTTTTTAAAAATTAATTTAATGTGTTTTTTATTCTGCTTTTCTCGAGAGTCAATGAAAAACCAAGATGGCGCGGAAGATGAAGAAAAGGTGGGAGGGGAAGTGGCATGTGCCAGAGTGCCTTGTTTAATCTTGTGACAGCAAAAGGCTTTTACGGGTAATACATTATTTTCGTGAAAATATCAGTCATAGAGCATTGACGTAGAACCTAATTACGATGATTTATAATAACTGTGTTGAATTAAAGCTTTTATCGCAATGTTTTTGTTGATCATTATTTTAACTTTATTTTTTCATTCATTCATTTATTGTTGCCATGGAAGTTTTATCAAGCTAATGATAAGGTTTGATTGAGCTCCACTGTAATTGTCTGCAATAGATCGATTAAGTTATGCCTATGCTATGCTATGCTATGCTAAGCTATTCTATGCTATATGATCTGCTATGCAATGCTATGTACATGTTATGTTATTCGATGTGTTGGAGATTGTACAATTCTCCCCTGAAGAATTAAATCAGGAAACCCATTCAGCCATGATTTGTGGTCTTTTATCTACACTGCCGAACTAAAGTTAAGGGCCGGCCTCTGATTTGCGCAGCTTTCCGTTGTTATTTTTTATGCCAACACTGGATGACGAAAAAATGGCCAACTTGGGTTTTCCAGAAGCCTGTCTCACTGCTGCACGTGTCTGACCTTGTTTTGCACGCATTGCAGTTCAGCAACACCGTTTTTAGGGGCAGTGAAAAGGTTGTCAAAACACGATAATTTCCTATAAAATTTGCTCGACTTTAGCTGAAGAAGCAGTATTGCAGTCGGTGTTTGGCATGGTGCACGAGCAAACCATGGCTATACTGAAAACTCCTCAACGAAAGTTGCACAGGAATGGGTATTTAGGGGCGCGCACCAGAGCTCTGAGTAAGCATGCCTCCAAGAACGAAACTGACAACATTGGATCGAGGACGGGCGCTGGGATGGCTGCAGGACGGCGTGTCTGGCAGAGAAGTTTCCAGACGGCTAGGAGTGAGCCACTCTGTTATTCAGCGGCTCCACCAACGCTTCCAGACTACCGGAAGTGCTGTTGAGCGACCTCGGTCTGGGCGCCCAAGATGTACAGATCGAAGAGACGATCGCTACCTCCAGCTCTTGGCTCTACGTAACCGAACCAACACCCGCAGGACGTTGATAGGCAACTTCAGGGCCGCTACCAACGTCACCATCAGTCGCATGACTGTGACCCGTCGTCTGCGTGAGGTGCGCCTGCACTCAAGGAGAACTGTCGTCCGTCCGCCCCTCACACCACGTCATCGCCGGGCCAGAATGGCGTTCTGCCGCAACCATCGGCGTTGGAACAGACAGCAGTGGGGCAGGGTACTCTTTACAGACGAGTCCCGGTTCACTCTCTCTTCCTGTGATGGCCGCATACGCGCTTGGAGACGTCCGGGTGAACGTTTCATCGATGCCTGTGTCCAGGAATATGACAGGTATGGAGGCAGTTCAGTTATGGTGTGGGCTGGCTTCCATCTGCACGGGAGGACCCCCCTGTACCGTATTAGAGGCAATCTTACCGGCGTGCGGTACAGGGATGAAATCGTGAGGCCTCAAATCATCCCTACACTGCAAGCCATGGGTGCCGGCGCTATGCTCCAAGACGATAACGCGACCCCTCATCGCGCTAGGGTGGTCCAAGATGTTCTGCAGCGTCAGCAGATTGTGAGGATGAACTGGCCAGCCCGATCCCCCGACTTGGCGCCCAGAGAACACCTCTGGGACATCATTGGACGCCGGGTGAGGGACAATCACCCCCCACCTGCTGATGTGGACCAGCTCTTCCGATTCCTGCAGCAGGAGTGGACGGCAATCCCTCAACAGATGCTCCAGAACCATGTAAACTCAATGCGCTCACGGATCGGTGAATGCCTTGCAGCCCGGGGTGGCCACACCCGTTACTGAACTTGAACAAACTGACAGAACTTTCTTGCCACTTTTCGAAAGGGGGGTGGGGTACTTCCGACGGTTGCTGCGCAAATGAAATTTCTTTGTTGGTGATTTTGTTTACATGACTTGAACGGTTACATGTCGTATTAAAACATTTCAAGGGTTGAAGGTGTTGCTTTGATTTGTTGTGTTATGAGAGATGATTCTTCTTCTGGCCCTTAACTTTAGTTCGGCAGTGTATGTGTATGTGTGTGTGTGTGTGTGTGTGTGTGTGTGTGTGTGTGTGTGTGTGTGTGTGTGTGTGTGTGTGTGTGTGTGTGTATATGTGTGTGTGTGTGTGTGTGTGTGTGTGTGTGTGTGTGTGTTGTTGTTGTTGTTGTTGCTTGTTTGTTTTAAATTGAATAGGAAACTGTTTCATGATCTAATGACTTGAAATAAAGGTCACCGCCTACACTTTCTCTTAACTTCTCTCATCGCCAAAATACAAACAGAAACTCACATGAAACTTCAACTGCTTATTGAACATTTGCAGAAAACTCTCATTGTCTTCCGACATAGCAGACCCTTAACATTTCCTGTGTATTGTAAAACGTCATCTAATGGCGAAAGGATGTTTCCGCCTTCCCAGAACAAAATGTCATAAAAATGGCCAAAAGCAATTCTGAAGCTTCGTTAATCTTGTATGAAACCATACTTCTGGAGGTCTGGCGAAAAGGCAGTCTTAATTTGAAACGAAATTGTACTTCAGGGCAACAATCTATACAAGTGCCTGAGAAATCCATACATGTGCTGAAACTCCGGGAATAGCCTTTACATTTTCTTCTCAAACTACTACACTAATACACCTCGATCAAGCTTTTAGAGAGAAGCCAAACTTTGAGGTCTTCGTAAACTTTGCAGAATGTTTACTTTTTGTTTACAATGAAAAATGTTGTTAGAAAATAAGGACAAGCATAAGCAAACCATAAACAATCCACACAAAGTAAAAGTAGGAACAGTTACAGAAGTATTATAGACAGGGGCAAAAAGCAAGGACAAAACTATAATAAAGAAACAAATGACAATAAGAAACAATTACTTCTACTCCTTCTCTTTGTGGCCTCCTTCTCTCTGTGGTCTATTTCTCTCTGTGTGGCCTCCTTCTCTCTCTGTGGCCTCTTTCTCTCTGTGGCCTCTTTCTCTCTCTCTGTGGCCTCCTTCTTGTGCTGTGCTCTGTGAGAGGTGTTTTCTTTGTGTTTAATAATTATTATTTTGTTTGGACCTAGCTATTGATGTGTACATTGTTGTTAAACAGTTGTTTGTTGTATGTTTATCAGGGTTTGCTAGTGTGTGATAGGGTTCGTGTCCGTCTGTAGATGTTAGTTTCTTTGTTAGTCCTGTGTTGACAACTCTTCGACAAGCGCTTAGAACTGTACCCACGGAATACGCGCTATATAAGCTTCATATTGATTGATTGATTGATTCTCTCTCTGTGCCCTCCTTCTCTCTCTGGCATCTTTCTCTCTGTGGCCTCCTTCTCTCTGTGGCCTCCTTCTCTCTGTGGCCTCCTTCTCTCTGTGGCCTCTTTCTCTCTGTGGCCTCCTTCTCTCTCTGTGGCCTCTTTCTCTCTGTGCCCTCCTTCTCTCTCTGTGGCCTCCTTCTCTCTGTGGCCTCCTTCTCTCTGTGGCCTCCTTCTCTCTGTGGCCTCCTTCTCTCTGTGGCCTCCTTCTCTCTATGGTCTCCTTCTCTCTGTGGCCTCCTTCTCTCTGTGGCCTCCTTCTCTCTGTGGCCTCCTTCTCTCTGTGGCCTCTTTCTTTCTCTGTGGCCTCTTTCTCTCTGTGGCCTCCTTCTCTCTCTGTGGCCTCCTCTCTCTGTGGCCTCCTTCTCTCTCTGTGGCCTCCTTCTCTCTGTGCCCTCCTTCTCTCTGTGGCCTCTTTCTTTCTCTGTGGCCTCTTTCTCTCTGTGGCCTCCTTCTCTCTGTGGCCTCTTTCTTTCTCTGTGGCCTCTTTCTCTCTGTGGCCTCCTTCTCTCTCTGTGGCCTCCTTCTCTCTGTGGCCTCCTTCTCTCTGTGGCCTCCTTCTCTCTCTGTGGCCTCCTTCTCTCTGTGGCCTCCTCTCTGTGGCCTCCTTCTCTCTCTGTGGCCTCCTTCTCTCTCTATGGTCTCCTTCTCTCTGTGGCCTCCTTCTCTCTGTGGCCTCCTTCTCTCTGTGGCCTCCTTCTCTCTCTGTGGCCTCCTTCTCTCTCTATGGTCTCCTTCTCTCTGTGGCCTCCTTCTCTCTGTGGCCTCCTTCTCTCTGTGGCATCCTTCTCTCTGTGGCCTCCTTCTCTCTGTGGCATCCTTCTCCTTCAAACTGGGCAACACTACAAACAATTCATTAGTTGTTTGCTTCGTTTCCGCCCGCAAACTGTCACAAGCTGGTCCCACGTGCTGTCTCTCCAGGCGTTCTCATCACAAAGAAGTCTTATGCACTTGAAAACGCTTCAGTACAAAGTTTGCAGTACTGGTAGCCTAGACCTCGATAGCTCCTGAATATGAATCCCCACAGTGCTGTCGTTTCTTGCTCAAAGCCCGTATTGTGGAGCGGCCTAAACTTGAATCCTTACAGATCTGCATGGAAACCCGTATTTTTATAGCCCACAGTGTGTTGTGGCCTCTGAATCTGAATCCCGAATCTGAAGTTCCAATGCTTGCGGCTCAAAGCCCGTTTCATTTGCCTTAATTGGGTTAGTTGCGGGTTACCCCTAAATCGGAATCCTCAGCGTTCTGCCGTTTGCAGCTCAGTGCCCGTGTCAACTGATTGTGTTCGTTTCCGGAATGACTTTAAAAGGGGAAATGGAGCGGTTGGTTGTCGTTAGTTTGCTCTGATGGCCCGGGGAGGGGGGGGGGGGTTGAGGGGAGGGGGGGTGTGGGGGTTTGAGGGGAGGGTTGGAAAAGTGGGGGTGGAACAGCAGGAGCGGGTGGGCGTATCAAGAGCTGTAGATGAAAGTGAAATATACAAACGATTCTCTAGAAACGACTATTAATCACAAAATTAAGCACACCAGATGAACCATTATTCAATAAGGATAACTCAGACCATCACCACCTCCTCTTCTCTCTCTGCAGCACTCAAAATGTTCTATTACGCCCACATAATGCCTCATATAAACTTCGCATCGACACTTTGGGATAACTGCAGTGATGTTCATTTAAAAAGACTCAATTCCCTGCATCGCCGAGCTGTAAAACTTATTCTGCATGATTTGAATAGGTCCACGGATGATAAACTAAAGCTCTTGAATTTCCTCCCCTTGAAAGATCAGTTGACGTTAAACAAGGCTGTGTTCATGTATACAATTCTAAATGACGACTGTCCTAAATATTTGCAATCACATTTCAAACATGCCACAAAAAGATATGGGTCCCAAAAAATCATCCCTCCTATACCTCGCATAGACCTCAACAAATCGAGCTTAGCCTTCTCGGGAGCGTTTCTCTGGAACTCCTTCCCCCAACAGATAAGAAATGCAACTTCAGTGAAAATGTTTAAGAGACAGTCACGTTCACACATCATTCGTGAATGAAAATGTCTTGTTCGAATGTTATTTTGTTAAACATTTTGTACTAGTGTTAACGGATGTGTAGCTGATCGGAGCAACTTTATTCCCAAATGAAAGGTATAACTATGTCAATGTAATATTGTAATTTTTGAGTTCTCCTAATGTAATTCCTTAAATGCACATTGTGTTGCATTCCATACTATGTATTTCTGTATTTTATATGATTGAATTTATATTTTTAATGTGCGTCTGTCTTTATGTGTTGTATAAAGGACAGGTTGGAAGAATAGGCTTTGCCTAAAACCTTTATCCTTTTGTAATAAAGTTCTGAGTCTGAGTCTGAGTCTCTCTCTCTCTCTCTCTCTCTCTCTCTCTCTCTCTCTCTCTCTCTCTCTCTCTCTCTCTCTCTAGCTCTCTCTCTCTCTCTCTCTCTAGCTCTCTCTCTCTCTTTCTCTCTCTGTCTCTCTCTCTCTGTCTCTCTCTGTCTCTCTCTCTCACTCTCTCTCTCTCTCTAGCTCTCTCTCTCTCTCTCTTTCTCTCTATGTCTTTCTCTGTCTCTCTCTGTCTCTCTCTCTCTTTCTCTCTCTTTCTCTGTCTCTCTCTCTATCTCTCTCTCTCTGTCTCTCTCTCTCTCTCTCCATCTCACACACTGTTACTCCCCTTTCTCTCTGACCAAACCCTGATCCATAGACATGTGTGTTTAAATGTATGTTAATATGTATGTATGTGTTAATGTATATTTGTAAACATGTGAATGTAGAGACAACAAAGAAAGGACTATTGTCCGCAAATCACATTGACAGACAGGAGTGAGAGGGATAATGAGATGGGGGTGGGGAGGGAGGTACGCTGAAACGTGGATATAACTTGCAACGATCCGTCGAAAACGGCCATTATCCGCAAGTCTTGCAGCAATCAGTTTGTGTTTCCATTTTTACCCCGCGTAGTGATACCTGTGTTTAAAGCCTCACCTCCTCATAACATCAAAGTGTCATGTTCTCCACTAAAAAATACAGGGAGTTAAATTTAGCAGGAAGAGACGAAGAAAGGATGGGAGATAGCAGAAGAAGGGGGGGGGAGATAAAGGCTGTGGGAGGAGAAGGTGAAGACAGAAATGACGGCTATTCTCCAATTTGATTCCTTTCTTAGCCCGGCTTCATGCCTGACAGCCTGTCTCTCTTCATGCCTGACAGCCTGTCTTTCTTTCTGCCTGACAGCCTGTCTCTCTTCATGCCTGACAGCCTGTCTCTCTTCATGCCTGACAGCCTGTCTCTCTTCATGCCTGACAGCCTGTCTCTCTTCATGCCTGACAGCCTGTCTCTCTTCATGCCTGACAGCCTGTCTCTCTTCATGCCTGACAGCCTGTCTCTCTTCATGCCTGACAGCCTGTCTCTCTTCATGCCTGACAGCCTGTCTCTCTTCATGCCTGACAGCCTGTCTCTCTTCATGCCTGACAGCCTGTCTCTCTTCATGCCTGACAGCCTGTCTCTCTTCATGCCTGACAGCCTGTCTCTCTTCATGCCTGACAGCCTGTCTCTCTTCATGCCTGACAGCCTGTCTTTCTTTCTGCCTGACAGCCTGTCTCTCTTCATGCCTGACAGCCTGTCTCTCTTCATGCCTGACAGCCTGTCTCTCTTCATGCCTGACAGCCTGTCTCTCTTCATGCCTGACAGCCTGTCTTTCTTTCTGCCTGACAACCTGTCTCTCTTCATGCCTGACAGCCTGTCTCTCTTCATGCCTGACAGCCTGTCTCTCTTTCTGCCTGACAGCCTGTCTCTCTTCATGCCTGACAGCCTGTCTTTCTTCATGCCTGACAGCCTGTCTCTCTTCATGCCTGACAGCCTGTCTCTCTTCATGCCTGACAGCCTGTCTCTCTTCATGCCTGACAGCCTGTCTCTCTTCATGCCTGACAGCCTGTCTCTCTTCATGCCTGACAGCCTGTCTCTCTTCATGCCTGACAGCCTGTCTCTCTTCATGCCTGACAGCCTGTCTCTCTTCATGCCTGACAGCCTGTCTCTCTTCATGCCTGACAGCCTGTCTCTCTTTCTGCCTGACAGCCTGTCTCTCTTCATGCCTGACAGCCTGTCTTTCTTTCTGCCTGACAGCCTGTCTCTCTTCATGCCTGACAGCCTGTCTCTCTTCATGCCTGACAGCCTGTCTCTCTTCATGCCTGACAGCCTGTCTCTCTTCATGCCTGACAGCCTGTCTCTCTTCATGCCTGACAGCCTGTCTCTCTTTCTGCCTGACAGCCTGTCTCTCTTCATGCCTGACAGCCTGTCGTTCTTTCTGCCTGACAGCCTGTCTCTCTTCATGCCTGACAGCCTGTCTCTCTTCATGCC